>NW_008611395.1:0-21223 GCF_000691845.1 Merops nubicus
CACTGAAAACATGATTCTGCAAATATTAGTACAGTTCAGAATGTTAATATTATTTCAATCCAGTTGGTCATGATTTCTGAAGATTTGAAGTAGATTGGAGCAGAAAAATTAAATAAAATTGGAGTAAAAGTGTTATTTCACAACTACTTTAAATAATTCAGGATTTAGATTTAATCAAGGTAAGGAGATTTTACATGATGGGTCTCTGTGTGTGTGTACACGTGAGGCAAAAGAAGATCCTGAAACAACAGTACCAAAGCTGCTTTGAGGGTCCAGCTCTACTTTTGTACTATGTCCATCTTGATATATTGTCAATAAAAATGAAATTCCACCTCCACTTTGAGAGCTTTGGTTGTTTCCCCCCTCTCCTTCTTCTCATCTGAATAGCAGTCCTAATCTTCACCCAGGGCCACCTTCCAGACCTGGAAGAACACTAACTACTACAAAACATGGATTTCACACTGGGAACTTGATTCCAGCAGTAATTAACTCATTCAGTTCAGGAGTTAGAGCCATCTAGGGTTAGCAAATAGAGCTGCATTTTAGTCAAGGAATACATAAAAAGAATAGATGATCAGAATAGATAATCCTGATTTATGAGAATAACAAGTATTATTATTGGACTCCCTGAAGGAAAACATGAAGGGTTTCAAGTGACACTTGTGCATTTGTGATTGACAAATTTACACAGTGAGTTTCCAAAGGACCATTTGATCATCTATACCAGAGGCAGGTCAACTTTTCAGTGTAGAAATTTTCCCATGACCACAAGAAATATGTATTTCAGAGAGCTGAGGGGAAAAAGAGTGCCTATTAACCAGTGGGGCTGGCTTTACATGGTCCTAGGAGCTTCTTCTGGATTTACTCCTTCTCTCAGAAAATAATTAGCCAAAAGCCCCTTGGCAACATCACCCTACACAGTCCTGGCATAGGGGCTGTCCTTCAAACTGCTTGAAAGCTCCATAAAACCATCATGAGATACCACTGAGGCACACAAAAAAAGAGATCTCATAACTTCCCTCTTTTCTTCAATACTTCTCCCCAAAACACATCCAGTTTTCATCTGAATTTGATGTAACTACAGGTTTCCTGGGTAGACAGTTACAATAGATGCTGTAATTCTTTGTTGAATTTGTTCATGGTTTCCTCTATTTGGATTTTTTCTCTAGTTAGTTGAAAAAGACCTTCTTTGTGTTTATTTTCTGAATCATTAGCAGTATTTTTCCCAAGTTGTTCTGATGCAGGAAAGCCACATATCACAGAACAGCCAAAGCCAGTAGCAGTGTAAAGTTAATTCAGTGTTGAGAGCCAAATTAAGAAAACTCTAAGTTGTTTTTAAAGGAGAATCTACAAGACAGATTTCTCTAAATACAGTATAAAAGTCCTCCTTGTGAAAATAGATTTAATGCTGGGAAAGATTGTTGATTTTTCTAACAGCCATGATATTCCAGATGAAAAAGGAAAATTAACAATAAGAATAAAACAATATTGTGGTGTCCCGAGCTGATAGGTTTACACTCTATGTTTTATAAAACAACCAAATTAGACATGTGAAGAAATAATAAAAAAAAACATAAAAAAACACTACAGAAGATATGATACCCAACAGCTAATGGAATCAAAAGCCAAAGTGAAAGGATAAAGCCAAAATAAGGCTTAAGGTTGCAAGTTGGCTTCAAAATGAAGCTTGAACTGCAGTTCAAAGTGAAAAATGTGGATTTATGTCAAGAGGCCACAGATCAAGATCTGCCACCTGCCCTGAAGACATTACACTCAAAGTAAATCAAAATGAGAGTCTCTCCAGGGACTGCTAGTGCCCCTAGAAGGAGCCTTATGACTATTACAAAATGCCTTGGGGCATTTTGAGTGAAATTCCAGTTTAGAAATAAATGATGCAAACTCTATTTTCTGTTATCCCACAATAAATCCATCTTAAGTCTCCTGATAAAATCTTGTCTCATGGGTCTTCACTATAACTGAAATATTAACAAACTGTGATGTTGCCAGATTGTAATAAAATTTGTAGAAAAATCCTCTCCTGGCACAGTAAATCTAGGAAGATTAGCTAGAAACTTGTCAAATTGTTGGCTTGACAATTCCAATTTCTGGAGGAAAAAAAAAAGAAGAAGAAAAAAAGAAAGAAAAAACCACAGAAATACAGAAACTGAGGCAAAATGTTGAGCTGAATGTGACCAGGTTCTGATCCCTCTTCTCTCCCCACATGAAAAATAAAGATAATTTGGTGGCTTTTGAGAAATGCAGATTTATTTTGCTTCATTAATGGCTATACAGCTGTCTTAAAAAGTGCCAGTTTGACAACCCTGAACACTACTTATTCCCAAAGCACTCTGATCACTCACACTCCGTTGTTTTTCATGATTCAGTTCACAACACATGTAAATTTGGTGCTCTTGCAATACTGGTGGCAATGAGAAGAGAGGAAGGAGAATTACAGCGTGTAAACAAAATTTATCAATCAATTATCAACCAATTTATTTTTTATTTCCCCAGGATTTTTGTCCCACGTGAAACTTTTCTTTAAAATGATCCCTGGATGTGGGATGGAATCCCAATGAGACTGAGGAACAAGGAGGAGAAGGATGGATTTTGGCTTGCAGACACAAATAGCTGAGTGTTATCCTTATAGTTAACAAACAGTGGCTGAGACTGGTACCAGTATGGGAAATCCTTCTTTCTGCTCAAGCAGTGCAGAAGGGTTAGGCTGTGATTTGGGATCCTGCAGAGCTCTCAGCTCAGTGGAGAAACCAGGTCAAGCCAAAAGGAAGGTTGTGCAGACAAATAGCTTCATGTGTTTTCTCACTATGCCTGAGAAAACCATCTCCAAAGTTATCTGATTTAAACAGGCATCCATCCTTCTGGGTAATCCTAGTGCTGGAGTTGCCCAGAGCTTCTCTCCTACTTGTAAAACTGTCTCTGAGCTGTAAAACCATGTCTGCATGTCACCAGTTGCCATGGCTCAGCTGGCATACAGTAACTTGGTCTCCACCCCAGGGCCCATGAGCACCAGCCTGAGCTCCCAACCCCACTGCAGGTTTCCTTGAACAGCTCACTGGGCTTCCATTTGCTCTTTGTAGAATGGGGATAATGATATTTCCTTTCTCCTACTCCTTTCCCATTTAAAGATCCATTTCAAGTTTCTATGAAGACCATTCCCATACCACTGATGCTGTGGATCCCTTTCCCAGGGCCCAACTGTGATGCCTAAGAGAAGCAAGGAACAGATATCTAGCATCAAAACTCTCCTCACACTAATGAAACCTCACAGCAAAACGCAACTGCCAAAAGGAAAAAACAGAAGGAACGTAAAATAAGCATGAAAGGGGAAAACAGGAAAATAAAAGCCCAATAATTATCAGAGAAAAATCATCAGCATAATGTAACCTATTACCATGAGCTGTCTTGTGCACACATACCTGAGCTAGTGACTTCAGAAAGGAGCAAGTGGGCAGGCTGCAGGAGAAAAGTCATCCCAAAGGATGCTTGTAGTGATTTAAAGAGCCCAAGACCCCTCGGAGGCTCAAGATTTCAAAGCATCTTTTGCAAAAAATGTACTTCCTTCCCATTCAGGAGTGCACCTATGTGTGTTTGGGGGAGTGAAAACTGATAATAGGAGATAGATCCAGGCACCCAGTGCCAATAGATGGCTTAGTCACACACAGTAATCTCTGAGGTATTAAGCCTGCAGGTTAGAAAACTCATCTCCTGGAGACTTCTGCTGGACACAGGATTATTTCCACTAGAGCACTGTTCATTTTTTGGCAGGCTGACACGAGAAGCTTCAAAACAACTGGCAGAGGAGCTGCTCAGGGACAATGGGCATAGAGCCAGGAGATGCTGTCAGAGATGGTACTCTCTGTCTCACCATGTCCTCCTTGCCTCTCTGGAGAGGAGGAGATTATTAGCAGGGGAACATGTGTCTGGGAATGGCTCACAAGACACAAGGATACTGCATTAAAACTGTGTATTTCTCAGAGACACTCTCTTTTCCCAGTCTGATGTTCCTTTGATTTGTGATGTTGCAGGATTTAGGTAGTGTCCTGTGTGCATACTTGGCTCTTTCTGTCCATGGGAGCACTACAGGGAGGAGTTCTAAACATTAATTCATTTCAAAGGAAAAATAAGAACAAGCTCAGAGGGGTTTTAATGGGTAGTTTTTACTTTATTTTCCTATCTCATCTTGGAAAAGGAGAGTCTGTGGGCCACCTTCAGTTCTAGAGGATGTCATTACTCAGTTGTTATGTCAAATGTTAAGCTATACAGTGTAGTACAAGACAATATAAACATATCAACCAAATCTCTTGCTTATATGTTTGCTGCAAGGTTAAAATTGGGGCTGAAAACTGCCTCTCCCTAGTATATTTTTCAAAGCCTTCATTGCACGTGGTAAATGATGGGAGAAGATGTTACTCTGCTGTGACACCAGCACAGAGGGGAAGAGATGTCTGGAGGAGGTATGGGGTGATGAACCAGACACATGGGAGATGACACTTTTTTGACATATTTGGGAGTGTTTGGCAGTTTGTGTCACTTTAGATACAACTCCAAATTAGAAAACTGAAAACCTTAAATACCTTTTAAACAGAGTTTGATCCCATTACACAAAGGGCAGTATCATAAAGTGGACTGGACTGGAAAGTCTCTGCTGTACCAAAAGGAGAAAATCTCCTAAGTGGCAGTATGCCCAAAGAGTCCTCTCTGAGGAAGCACAGGAGAGAAAGAAGGATGCTGCAAATTTAAACCCAAAAAATCAGAACAGTTGATGGAGCCACTTTAGAACAACACACTGTTGGGCCTCTATTTGAAATGGATTTCAAGTGGTTTGCAACGGTGGATATTTGCTAAACAAAACAGTATTATTCCAAACATATTTGGATAAGTAAATTAAACAGTTATTATGATTACAGTACCCAGAGTGTGTTCTCACTGTAGGATTTCATCCAGAAAGGCTGCACACAACCCAAGGAGAAATAGCTGCAGACAGATGAGAGCAAAACAACAACAAATGAAGGCCAGCAAAGCTGGAAGATGAAAGCTTCATGGCAATACAACTGTCCTCCTCCTCCACGCCTGCTTGTCTGCAAAGCAAACTGAAAGCAGATGAACCTGGGAACAGACTTGTTCAGGACTGTGAACTGTGCTACAGGCAGTGAACTGTCTCCCCAGGGAGATGGGAGGGAGTGGATCCATCAGCCTCCTTCACTGGGTAAGGACTCACTGTGCTGGAGCATCTCTGTGCTAGGCCAGGCTGAGACCCCTGGGGCTGCTGAGCTGGAGAAGAGAAGCCTCAGAGGGGATCTGAGCAGTGCTGAGCAAGAGCTAAAGGAGGGTCAAGAAGTTGAGGTGAGACTCTTCTCAGTGGTGCCCAGCAACAGGACAAGGGGCAATGGGCACCAGCTGGAACCCAGGAGGTTCCATTTGAACAGGAGAAAAAGCTTCTTTCTAGTGAGGGTGGCCAAGCCTGGAGCAGCTGCCCCGAGAGGCTGGGGGGGACTCTCGCCGGACACCATCCTGGGCAACCTGCTGTGGGTGTCCCTGCTTTAGGAGGGGATTGGTTAAGATGAACTTCAGAGGTCCCTTCTAACCCTCACCATGCTGTGATTCTTCTTGTTTGAGGCTACTCAAAGGATTTGGACATCCTGGACCTCTCCATACCCCCACAAAACAGGTTTTGATTTTATTCTGTGTCTGAGAAACCAAAGCACAGGGAGATCAGTGGACTCCTGACAGCACAGCTCCCCATTCCTGCAGAACCTAAGCCCTCTTCCAGCACTATCTGTTCTGGAAAGCTACCCAGGAAGATATAAAATTATTTAATATATCCAAATATTCAATTCATTTTAACACCCACCTCTTCTCTGATATGTTCCGTTTCCTCATATCTATTTCACGTGCTCCTTTTGCCCCCTCTCTTCTTGCATCCCCACTCCATGGTTTACCATTTTTACCCCATCAGTC
The DNA here is from genome assembly GCF_000691845.1 of Merops nubicus. NCBI lineage: Eukaryota > Metazoa > Chordata > Aves > Coraciiformes > Meropidae > Merops > Merops nubicus. The sequence continues at coordinate 5,977 of NW_008611395.1, forward strand.
ATACCACTGCTGCTTCCTGGACCTCTTTATCTACACCCCAAGGAATATGTAGTGTTTGTCATCACCCACTGACTATAGGAACACAAATTGTTGAGACACAAAGTCCCTAATCTCCTCTAAGTATTCCTCTCACACCCCTCTTTTCCAATTTTGGAGCCTGTTTCATCCCTACACACCTCAGTGCTGTATAACAGACATAAGAAACTATTTACCTTCCAGGGAATGCAGGGGTGGGAATCAATTTGCCTATTCAGATGTCAGGTCATGCAAATGTATTATTGGAAGAAGGAAGGTGTCTCCATCCTCACTAGAGCAAGGAAAACAAGGCTGACACAAAGGTGAACTGACAGTTAAAACATGCTATTTTTTGGAACACTTTGGAGACAGTTAAACTTGCACCATTTCATGCTTATTATCATCCTGCAGGCTTCCAGTTGGCTTCTGCAGACATCTCAGAGAAAAGGGCTAGTTAGTTGTCACTGACATGAGCACATCTGTAGTTGCTTCTCTTTCATGCCTCTGAGAGTTATCCTGCAATTTTTGAAGTTGTAGGTTGGTGTTAATCAGTTTTTTGTTCAGGGCTTTTCTGTTCTCTAAACTCCTCCTGTGTTCTCACCCACTCAGAGACAAAGCCAGCCAGAAGTGTCCCATTCCATAAATTACTCAGCTACAGCATGTCACCACCCTGTCCTGGATAATTGGGCATTAGTCACTTTATGTTATGTTTCTATTCCCTGGGCTTCTACATGGAAATATAGTGAGTAGTCAGTAATGGACAAAGATTTTCTTGTTTCCAGCTAAATCAGCCCATCCACAGCTGAACAAGAGTGTTTGTATGAAAAACAATTGTTCCTTAACCCTCTGACTTATACAAAAAATGCCTCTATGAAAAGAATTAGAACAACAGAATACAGAAAACAAGCAAGCTTGACCTGAGCAGCTGTTAAGAATTGAGGTATTGTTAATTTTGGACATTTACAACATGCAAAACTCTGCTTTTTGTCCCAGATTTTGTGTCTAAGAGAAACTCAAGCAAGCTTTACTGAGAGATTCAAAATAATTTCCAAGGACATGGGGGTTTGACTTATGGCCCAAGGATTTGTTTAGCTTTTTTTTTGCAGAAGTAGGCAATGTTAGAAGCAGACCAAAACTAACCCTAGAGCTCCAAGGCACAGTATAAAATAACTTTATCCTGAGCCAGGGCACTGTGCAGGGCATAAAGCATTGGGCACAGGCTGTCCACAGGCACTAACAGGGACAGGGAGGGACTTCAGCTCATTTTCATTTCATTGCAATCAGTTTCAAGCATTTGGGGTGCAAAGGATTTTAAAAAGCAGGCTGGAATCGGTATGTATGTGACAAATCAAGGAAGATGACAGCCAAGTTCCAAAAAAAGAGTTTGAACTTTATTCTGCACTAAATGCTAAGACACTAGGGGGAGTGTCTGTCCTTTTCCTGACAAAGACCTCCAGGAAGACTAAAGAGAAATCATTTCCTATAAGCAGTGAGTTAATGCAATTCCTATTTAATCACACAGAATTGTTTGAAGTGCATAAAACCAACACTGACTCACCACCAGGACCTCTGCTGGGCTGTTGCTTCTCCACATCCAGTGCGTGATTCTCTGCTTTCCCCTATTTGCCATCCCCAGGTAGGATGATAACCTGGGTGAGGCAGCACTGCCCTGTTCTCACTCTGTTGTGATGTGCTTCACTCTTCTTTCTGCCTTAAAAACAAATAATATTAAACTGAGGTCATAGTGTATTCACCTGGTCGGTCAGGTTAGCTGATAATTCAAAATAAGTCTTTAAATCAACAGAAGATCATAAAATTGTAGAGGTGCTAAGTTTTTGTTACAGATGGCAAGTAATAGTGTTGAAAATATTAAGGAAATATGATTGCATATATATTTGTTTAGGCATGGTTTAGGCACACATGCTTCTAAGTCTGGTTTTATACATCTAGATATATGTGTGTGTGCACTAATAGACAAAATATCCACATAGTACCCAAATTAAAACAAACTTGTTAAAACTGAGGATATGTTCCAGTGTTGCCTGTCGATCTGATGTACATCTAAAAGTCAGGGTGGAGCAAAATATCCAAATATTTATTATCTCAAAACAGATGCCTATCATGCCAAATAGCTCTTTGAGGTCCTCTTTGTGGTCTTGTTCTGCAAACAACACATTCAGAGGAGAATTCATTGATGGAAAGGGGGAGCAGCAGTGGACCACAATTTGCAAGTGCACTTGACTATCAAAGTGACCACGAACCCAACAGCTGCATGAGAAGGTACTGAAAGATAAGAGGAAATTTCTTAACAAGCCCCGTGCCAGTAATTTGAGAGGCTAATTGGTGTAGGAAGCAACATGGCAAAAGTTCTTGAAGAGATTAATTAAATTGATTGAAAATAATTACACTGATTTAAAACACTTTGAGAAATCAGCTATCATAAGTGACAGTCTTGGGCTGAACCATAAAATAAGTGGAAACAAATGCAATTGGATTTGGATAACTATATCATAGACAGCCAAAAAGAGATGGATTAGAAAGTGATTAGGCTAATTTTGAAGGGCAAAGGAAATGAGAGGAGCTTCCTTTAAATGCTGTCATTATCTTCATTAACATGGACAGTATTTGGTTGTGAGAGAAGTGGGGCAGAACAAAGAGGTACACAAACTAACAAATTACTTAGCAAATGAAGGCAAGACACTGTAAAGTGCCACCTTTCTTACAACAAGGAAAAGGGAAGAAAGCAAAGGAATTAGAAGACAACAGATAAGTGGAAATGTTTCCTTAGAAGACTTCAGAACAACTTCAAATTCCAAATCTTTGCAGATTCCCGAGAAGGATTAGAAACACATACAGATGCTGCAAGCAGGAAAAATAATGCAACTTTAGGGAAGAAAACAAAGTTTGAGGGGTCCTTAAAGGTAAAATAATCCATTCTCCAGAGTTAGGATCAGCTACATCTATCTCATTCTCCAAAGTTTCCTGGTCTCACAAACAGCTGCCCAGTTCCTGTACAAGGAGGATTAACGTGTTTTTCTGTGTAGCTCCATGTTACAGCTTTTACCATCCTTGGAAGAAATAAAAATATGGTTAATGCAGGACATTGTTCATTGTTCTGTCTTGTCTGATGGTTCCCAGACCTTGAGACCAGATACACCTTTTCCAGGTGTGTCCAGAAACTTCCCTTTGGATGCATGAGCTGGGAATTCACAGGGTGGTCATGTTCAGATCTGCTGGCATTTCAATTAAAAAGGCATAATGATAGCCATAAAAGCTTTACAGCCTGTTTAAGCAGGACATAAAGAAATATCACAGAGCGTGCAAAACTCACTGCAATAATTCAACGTGACAGCCTACAACAGCTTTTGGAAGCAGCCTTTGAAAACATAGAGGCTTTCATGATCATATCACATTGCCTCTTCTTTCCCTGAGCTCTGGGTGCACACAGACATGGCAAGAGGAGGTGCAGTAACTCAAGTGTCATTTCAGAGCCATGACTCACAGCACTGAATAGTCAAACCTACAAGAGCAATGCAGACTTCAAAAGCCAGGAATACAGGAGGTAAAAAAAGAGGGGCTGAAATACAGTGCTAAATTCTTATGGCTTCTTTTCAAGAAACTTTCTATTTTCGTGGTAATTGTAACTACAAAACCTTGCAAATTTCCCTGGTGATTTTCAGCTCACTTCCAGTAGACCAGTTTTTCCATCTTTGTCCATATTTTATGTCTTTATCTTTTCATAATCATGCTTCCCACTTCTTGGTAATATAATTATCATACAAAATCATGTACCCCACCTATTTGGAGCAGGTTATATTTTCCTTCTGTCAACATTGTGCCATTTTCTGTGCTCTCACTCCTATTAGCCATCCTCTCATTCCCTGAAGTGTTTTTGTTGTAAACTAAGGCAGCTCATTTAGTCTTCTAGCCATATTCAACATAATTTGTGGGTGTCTTTGCACAACAACCTGTTTTATTTTTTTCTACTTCCTTTGATTTATAGGATTGAAGAATCTTTGCCAATTGTTTCATAAGAATCCATTTGACTTTTGTCAACTCACATTAAATCATACTCTTCTTGACCCCAAGATCTTATAATTAGTTGCTGGTTGGTCCTTTTTTCTATTCTTTTTAAGGTGTTTCTTAATTTTTTTAGAGCTAATTATTCAGAAAGAAGCCTGGAATTACATTTTACTGTGCTTCTTTTTTGCTTAATATACAAATTCTTTACTATTTTTACATTGTTGATTTAAAGAAAATCTGGAAATCTTCTATATGCAAGTCTTCAAGTTGAGTTAGCGCTAAGCACCTCTTTCAACTATCAAGAGTTTTGCTTTGGAATTTTAAATCTGAGTTGCAGTCTATTTTTATCCATGTATAAATTTCCCAATACCATCTTAACACCTTTTTTTTTTTTGTCTTAATTATTTTTTCTAAATTCTTTACTATTTTTACATTGTTGATTTAAAGAAAATATGGAAGTCTTCTATAGGCAAGTCTTCAAACTTTTCAGTTGAGTTAGCACTAGGCACCTCTTTCAACTACAAAGAGTTTTGCTTTGGAATTTTAAATCTGAGTTGCAGTCTATTTTTATCCATGTATAAATTTCCCAATACCATCTTAACACCTTTTTTTTTTTTGTCTTAATTATTTTTGCTGGCTTTCCATTCCACTTCCTTTATCAATGTTTTGATAATCACATGTATCATCCCAGTAGCTTCTTGCTGTAGGCTTTAACCTGCAATTTGTTTTCTCTTTTTGTTGCCTTATCTTCCTGGATTTAGTTCTTTATAAGAGATTGTGCCCAATGACAGAAGTAAATCAATGACATCACAACTGTTGTCACTAAAACCCTTGTTGTTTGCCCTTCAATCATTGTGATTGTCTTCACTTAATTGTCCTATAATTCACCTGATTTTTCTTCTCTGAGCTAATACCTGAATTCTCCCATTATTTCTTGTTCTAAAACTCTTTATCAGTCAAGGTACTCTCTTCCAGAGAAACATACCACTGTAGGGCCATATATGAATTGAGAAAGTCCCTCTTCCCAGTAGCCACTGCCCTCAGACCTTCCTGAGATTAACAGCTCTTGAACCATCTGTTGACCATCACCTTACCACCTTCTTTTCCTCCTCTGTAAGGTGCAAGATTGCCACAATAATGCCCCAAGACTCCATTGGTTAGAGTTTCTCTCTGAGATGTATGCTGAGCCATTATTTAGAAATCTGGCAGCATAACTTGTCCCAGATGACTGGATTTGTCTTTGCTCCTTTCAGGGTCTTTTCCAGTCTCAGATCTACACTTTTGCTCCTCTTGAAAGACAGCATGCTTTTATTTTGAATGCACATAGAGGCTGCAAATCTTACTCCTTAATGAGTGCCTGGCTAGCAGACTGGCTTCTTTCTCTGTTTCTTCTCACATTTCCATTTCTTGTTTTCCTTCCATCTGTAGTTCCTCTGTTGGTTCTGTGCTTCTGGGGTTTTTTTTTGAGCTCTAATGCCTGGTTCTCTATATTTTCTCTTTGGGTGGAGGTGTATCTCCTCTCCTTTGGCACCAGTTTTTCTACTGCAAAAAATTAATGATTTTTTTTTTTTTTTTCCCCCCACAAAATAGTTTGATTAGAAGAAACCTTTAAGATCATCAAGTCCAATCATTAACCCAGCACTACCAAGGCCACCACTAAACCATGTCCCTCAACAACACATCTACATGTCTTGTAAAATACCTCCAGGGACAGCCTGGTCCAGGGCTTCACAACTCATCACTGTGAACATTGTCCTATGGTTGAAAGTGTTTTGTTTTATACTTAGAGGGTAGACAATAAAATAAAAGCTGCACAAGTAAAGGAAGTTTTTACTCTGATGCCCCAGAAAAACATTTTCACCAAATAACTTGTGCATGAAACAAGAACACCTTTGGGAAAAACAAACAAACACACATTTATTTTTATATATTTTTTGGTAAACAATTAAATCCAGACTATTTTTCCACAAAAAACTTTTTCTGCTTCATGGATTATACAGAGGGATAAGATCTTGTAATTCAAGCACAGATTTCTACTATAACATAATAATTCATTTTTTTTTAATGTCAGAATTGTTCTGTTCTTAATCTACATGTAGACAAATTGCTAGACCAAGTTCACATTTTTTTTTTACTAATATTTATCCTACAAACAGTTTCATTAGCTTTAGGGAAAACTCTTAATCTCTAATGTCACTTTAAGCCATAGTTCATTTTATTTATGAGTACAAGCCCTTGTACATACAATAAACCTATATGCCCATCATAAATCAAACCTGAGATGATGAAATTATTTTTGTTTTCATTTCCTAATCTGAGCAATTCTAAGAAGTGAAAAGACAGGACACATTTTTATGTGAGACTAAAACACACTCACAGAACTATCTCAGATGTGTTTGTGGAAATTTCTTCTCAAACTCTTACAGTATTTAACAAAAATATTTCCCACTTTAAATTTTGAATGTCTTGAGGGAATGTTACTAAATGTAACCACATCCCAGTGGAATTTTGAATTGCTTGACACTTGTTAAAATTAATTATTTCACTTGCATTAGCTTTCTTCAGTTTGAAATTTTATTACCAAGATATAAATCAGTCATTATTACTCAAGATATTAATTGAAAAGAAGAAAACTCTTTGTTTGAATTGATTGAAATTTGGAAGATAATTACACAAACATTTTATTCCAATAAGATAAATAATCATTTGGGGTTTTCTACAGCTGTGGTTAGTGCTCACTAAAGGTATCAAAATGCTTGCTGCATTTTGAATACAACTTTGCAGCCTTCCTAGAAAACATGAGTCACAGTTTACTGCAGAAGAAGAAATCAAGCAAAGAGCTGAAGAAAAAAGTGAAGGCTCTTACAAGCTGAGCACTTTCTAGAACAGATAGTGGATGCCTTTGATCACCTGTGATGGAACCCAGCTTTGTAAGGTACCATGTGATTTAATAGATATGTGACAGGATGGGGATATCATCTCTGACATTTCTGAACAGTGAGAGATAAGCAGAATTACACGTACTTTTCAGCCACAAAATCATCTTTCCCATAAGGCAGCAAAATTCTAACACAGAATTGGTTGTGGACATCACAAACTGGTTGTGGACATCATCTGTATGCCCACCCTCATTCAGGCCTTCAGTGACATGCTCCCACTCTGAGTCTTTCCTAGTCTTTCCTTTTGCACTTCACTCTTCCCTTCCCCAAATTCTTTTTTCCAGGTAATGGTGATAGTGACTCCCTCACTCAAGCAGCTCCCTGGGGAATCATCACTTCCCCACAGGAACACACCAACAAGGTAAACTTTTCATCCTCTTTTTTTGTCCTCTCAGTAACTCAAAGGGAGTGTGAAGATTAAGGACTGTGGTGAAGCTTGGACTGGAGACATCAGGATTCACTCTGAATGATGTGAAGGTTAGTCTTGGATAAATGAATGATTGAAGTTCTAAAGTAGCCTTAAGTTGAAACAGTTTTTCTGTGTCATTATAAGGGAATGCTACCTTAACTTCTTGTCATAAAGGTAGTTACTAAGCAGAAAATCCAAACTGGTTCTGGAGGCTAAAAGAGAAGGGAGTAGGTTAGGAGGTAGTACCTGAGAAATCTCCTAAATCTTCTTTTACTGGCAGCCACCAGGACATTGTTTATGTGAGAGGGGTAACATGGAGTGTGAATCAGGTAAGCTACATCTCTCTCCAGAAGTCATGATAGACATATTTGTTTAATTGTTCCTACAAACATACACAGCAAAGTTTTAAATCAGGGTTGAGATCAAGCAATGCATTGTTCAAGAATCTCATCTCATCATCACCTGCTCATGATACTGCATAAGAAAAATCACAAGAAATACAGAGTGCATCTGTAGGACACCACTGCCCAATACTCAGAGACACAGAAACAACTCGCCCCAGTGTGCAAACAGCTCTATTTCCACAACATAAGCCAAGATCTATCAAATCAAGGAAGATGTTCCATCCGCAGTAGAACAAAACTGCAGCACTAGTTTGACTCCTCTGAACTTTACAAGATCTGAGAAGAACCTGCCTGGTAAACCAAAGCAACACTTTGCTGTGAGGTAACTGAGCAGTGAAGGTCAGAGTGTGGAACTCAGAGCTGTTTGGGCATGTTGTAGCCTTCCACCGTGCAGCATCTAGAGTACAAAGGTGATGTGAGGAGGAAAACACTTTGAACTTAGCTATTACTGAACATTTCATGCCCACCCCCATCTCTCTGACCTTCTTCAGTGTGATGCTTGGAATTATAATCAATGCCAGGGTGATGCTGCCAAAGGTAGTCTTTGTAAAGGATGTAGAGACACCAGTCACACTGCTCAGGATGCAGCTTGTCACTCATGGAGGTTAGAATATTAAACTGATGAGTTATTTTATTCCTTTTAATTGTTTTTTAATATTCTTATTTTGATGTTCAGGTCCTCTGGACTGTTCTGCTTGTATACAGCTGAGCACTAGACCCATCTTTATTGACAGCTTGGGTGTGTACAACAGCAGAGTGGTACAGGAGCAGATAACCAGGGTGTAAACAGGGTGCAGGGATGGCTGAATTTTGCCATTGTTGAGTTGCCAATCAAAACCCACATTATTACACAAAAATAGGTCTTTGCATCCAGAGAGATGGAACTTGCCTGTCAATCTAAAGCATGACACACAGACACAGCCTCAGACCAAGGTCTAAAAATGGTTTGACTGACAACTGTACTCTGCAGGGAGAGCAGAATTCTCTCCTCCCAGTCTTAATTACATGTCTCTTGTAAATACATATATTTACAATTATTAACTAGGATGCAGCTGTGTTTAACTATGATTTTCTTTCTAATCTTCCAGAGAGTTCCTCAGTATTTGTGCAGGATGTTGAAGAGCTGCATGACATGGTAAGTATTATTGTTAAGCTGTCTGCCTCTCATGAAAATTGCAGCACAGCTAAAAGAGGCAGGAGAGTTTCCACTAGAACCCACGACTTAGATGCTGAAAACATTCAGAAAACAAAGTCTTTTAAATGTGAAACTTTTCCTGTCACTCTCCAAGCGTAGGAATTTGAAAGAAAAATATGATCCACTTTTTTTCACACTGTTTCCATTCCAATTCATTCTCTGGCTTCTTCTCTTCTCATATTGACTCCAACTAACTTACTTTCAAGGCCGTGCTCTGAAAACCTGTGTACATATTGATAATTCAAGAAAAATTTTGGCAGAAGACCATTTGGTTATAAATCAACCTGGAATATGCTTGGGCTGGAAAAGAGAAGATTTTCTGTTAATTCTACGCAGTGTATGTTTTGTAATAGCCAATGTTTGGAGGCTGTCTGAACAAGGATGGTTTATAAAATCGAAGGACTTTTTTATGTTATGCTAAGCTAGAATAGAAAATAAATTTCCATGATAGTTCCTGTCACAAAGACCAGCTACATTTTATAAGAACTTTTGAAAAACAATCTATTTTTTTTTTTAATGCCTTGAACTTTTTACATTTCTGTTTTTACAGTTGCCATATGGATACCAGCTATGGTAACTAGCATCTGGTGCTTAGGTATTTTTGTACATCTGCTTTTAAAATAGTCAGATGGAGTATAGCTGAATTCTCTAGAGCTATAAACAAGTGGGTATGAACCAGGGTGTGTGAAAGTGTGTGCTAAGCTTGCTCCATTTTGTTTGTTCAACTGCCAGAAAAGATCAAAGCTTCCTAAGGTCTGTTGGCATCACTGACTGATGAATAGTACAAGAAGGAACACAACCAACCTGTTGAGGGGTAAGTTATCAAGCAACATTTACAGACTTATAGAAGACAAACACAAAGGAGTATATATATAATTAGAAAAGAGAGGACAAAGCAAGGAGCCTCCAATAAATTTGCCAGATAAATGAAACTATGTGCCCAACCTGCAGATTCTGGGTTTCGTTAACGTTTCCAAAGTGCTCACTGAGCATAAAGTAGGTGCCAGGTGGTGATGCTGAAGAAACAGGTGTCAAAAAAACTCCCATCTCAGATCCGATATGCTGGGAAAAGGTTGATGCTCTGATGTTGATTACCCACATGAGGATGATCTCTATGGTTACCTCAGGCACCTAGCCCCTATCCAGAAAAAGAACTAGATCATAGGACACATTGAAACCTGCAACTGCAAGGGCAATTCATGTCATATCACAACTGTGGCTTGCATTCTTTCATTGTGAGTCCTTAGATTATGAGATCACAAGGTTATCAATAAAAATCTGACAAAATTTGCAGGCTTGGTTTTTGCTGTGTGGTTAAAGGCATCAGACATAGGTACAAATGGTGTTGAGGAGGTGAAAAATACTGAGCCTGGAGAGAGCAGAGAGGTGATGGTAGGAGAGCTGAAGTGGGCTGACATATCTACACCTTTCTGTCCTTGTCAGCTTACAGTGCAACAGCAAATACCTGTTCTGCAGGCAGCCAACGAATGACAACTGGGTTTTACAGGGGTGACTGATGCCAAGCTCATTCTACAGACTCTTGCCTTTTTGGTGCTCCATTTTCTTCTCATTAACCATAGAAGTTTGCAAGCTTTGTACTGAAAAGAGTTTTGTAGTCTGTTGCATACAAAGTCCATGCTTTGGGGGTGTTGCAGAGCTAAATGTCTGACACCCTGTGGCCAGTACCCACCAGAATGGAGCTAATGATCTAGATGGGTCCCTATGATTTTGCCTCTCCCAGGGTTGGATACAGATTTAGAGAAAAAAGAGCCACAATGGGCTCCAAGTCACTCTGCACATCCTTTGACCCACAGAGAAGTGGAAGACTCCTCAAGAGTGGCCATAACTCCTATGTCTGAGCAGCACCTCGCATCCTTCCTTCCCTTCTTGTGAGATGCTGGTGGCCAGCTGAGGATTTAACAGTAATTTGTGAAGTCAGGAATTTTTTTACTCTTTATCCTTGCTTATTCATACTGAGCACCCTGTGAGAGAGTGGGCATCTTACCAGGTGTCTGCACAGCAGGCTACAGTCCCAGCCAGGGCCCCCAGACTGTCCAGCTCTGTATAATAAATGGTTATTTCAAGTATCTAAAACTCTTGGTGTGACTTACATCATCACCCTTTATCAAGTTCTTACTAAATGCCATAGCCTTTTAATACAATTTCTCTTGTTGTCAGTTTTCAGAGTGTTTTAGGACACTGAGATTCATTATGGATACAGCTACAGTGGCATTTGGTTTAATTAATTTTTCTATTATGTCACAGCTTGAATGAGAAGCAATCAGATATTATTTTAAAAATGAGAGCAGTATGCTGGTTTCATGCTTTGGAAGAATTTTCAATTTGCTGATGAAACTACCTTGGAAATAAATGTGTAAAAGTAAAGTGTTTTTCCACTCCTGACTGAGAATTTTGTTTTTTTTTTTAAAATTTTTCTTACAGCAGAAGATGGTGTTGATAGTCACAGTGTTGTTAGTGGTAGGACCTCCTCATTCTTGTTTTGGAGAACACCTTGTACAGTGGGATTTCTATCTTAAAATGGGTTTTCCTTGAGATTTGTGTTAAACAAATATTAACTAATAATTATCACAGTGGAATATTTGGTTCAGCTTCTCAGGTGATTGATCTATCACACTTCCAACAAGTCAGGGGTAAGTACAAAAGCAATGCTGTCTAATTCTCACAGTGCCTAAATCCAGAGCTCCCTTTCTTTTGCCCCTAAATTTTCTACACCTATGCATGTGCAGAGTTGCTCCAATCCAATGACCTGCCCACAGTGACAGGGCTGTGCCTGGGACTAGGAGCTACAGAGACCACTAGTGAAAAACTAATAAAATAAAAATGTGTAGAAGAAGGTTTCCCATTATGATTATTCCTCCATCCTGCCAGTGACACTACCTAAACCAGCAAAAGCAGTTTCTGGACAGCACAACCACATCTATCCTTGAAAAAATCTGTAACCTGCAGGTTGGACTCTGGAGAGTGATTCAACAATGTAGGTATGAAAAATAAATCAATAAAAAACAAGATTTACCAAGGTATGTTGACATACCTCTGTACTGCAATCAAAGATAAACCCAATGCTCAGGTGACACTTAGATGCTGGTCCCTGTATGTGTTTTAAATTTTACCCAGTGACTTTTTTTGACACAAACATCTCCCTTTCCTTGCCATAGATTGACATCCTCCTGCTCCACCGTGATTTATTTGACAGCAAAAATCAGCAGGTGGATTCAAGTAGGAAAGTTTTAAAATGTGGTGATAAATGGCAATTATTGCTTGGATAGGAAGTAATTAAGATTGTGATGGCACACTTAGCTCAGGAGGTGGGGAAAACAGAAATAACACCTAGTATTTGCAATCATTAAGCACTGAAATATTTTGCCAATTTAAATCTTACAGGGGAGAGAAAGCATAAAGCACTTGCAAGATAATGACTCATTTCTTGCTCAGACAAACCTGCTAATGAAGAATTTTGCACGCTCTCACAACTAGGTCTCTTCTCACCTGAGCCCCATGTAATGACATCAGATATGACTTATGCTGAATTAAAATATCCTGGGGAGAGAAATAATCCCAGTCCCTTTCAAAACCCACCTTTACCTAGACAACCAATTCAGACATCAATGTTGAATTACATCATCCCAAAATCTAGATGATGTTGATGGATAACTTTAGGGGTGCATGAGTAGATTTTTTTCAGTTCAGAAACTGATTTTTTCAGTTCAGAAACTGATTTTTTCAGTTTAATTCTGTTTCTGTTAAACCCATGTCTATAGAGTGGCAAGTCTGACATTACTGCTTACATAAGAATCACATTAAAAAAAAAGGAAAGAGGGAAAAAATGGTTTCTTGCATCATAAAAACTTAGCAGTACATAAAGAATGAATATATGTCATGTGGGGGTCATTTTACACCAAGGAGGAAGCAGCATGAACTTCAGTTTAATTCAAGACTAATGTCTAGCTTTATTTTTAGGTTCTCTGACTATCTTGGACATTTTTTCACACAGGAAAACATTTTCCTGCCTTAAAATTGCTTATCTCAACTTCATTAATACTTTTGAAGACCCTTAAAAAGAAAGATTGCCTTTATGCTTTGCTCCCTCCCTGCCTAGAATGAAATTTATGTGGAGTTCCTAACCAGTAATGAAAAAGTAAGAAAGATAAGTGCAGTAACTTGTATTTTAGACCATTATTTAAGAAACAGGCCTTTTTTTCTTAGCTTTACCTTGCCTTCCTAAAAGTAGATTAATTTAATCTATTATCTTTAGGTTAATAGTAGTATTCTTAAGTTTCCTGCACAGCCACTCACATTCTGTTGAAAATCCACGTGCATTTTATTGGGATCTTTGCTCAAGTCTCACACAGAGCTGGGTAGTAGCCCTGTGTGTCCATTCCCATCCCTACATAATTAATTGCTATTGATGATCTTAAAATACATGCAAAATGCTTCTTAAATAACTGTGTGGAAAGGACTGTGCTACATGGCTAGTTCTGCAGCTGCAGGAGGAGTTTATTTACAAGTGTCCTTTCTACAGGCACTGATCAAGACAGTCAACTGCCCAGCAACCTTTTCCTCATAGATTATCTGCTGGCATCACAGCTTCACAGCCAAAGGGTAGTGCTTGGGTAGTAGTAAATCATTCCAGCCAACTGATGGCAGTTGTCTGATCATCACTGAAGCCCAAAAGACCAAATATCATTTAAGTGTCCTGCTATTTCTTAATAGAAACCTTCACAGCTAACTTAAAGGAAGGTTTTTAGGCTGCTTGAGTAGTTACGCTCAAAAGGTTATCCTCATTTTGCACTGTGCTTTAAAATACAATTTTAGGGAATTAACCAAACTCACTCTCTTTATGTTAAAGCAAGATAAGAAACCAATATTCTTTATTTTATTTGTAACTTTAAAATATAGAGGAAAAAAATTACAAAATACATTGTAATCAACAGATATTAAAAAAAAACTCCCTTAAACAGATTTTTAAAACACTGTGGCAATCTAAATGTTACATAAACTTCAGCTAAGCTTCTTAATATCAAGATTTAAGCATTATGGAAATTTGATTTTTAACTTAAAGTAGTACAAAACGGCCTTTATCTCACAAATATGAGTTAAAATTGAATGTTAAACAGAGATAATTGGTTATTAAAGCCACCATAAAGTACAGCTATATTGGTAGCTAACATGAGTCACCCAAATGGAAGACTCGGGGCACAGATTTCTTTCAAAATATCTGTGTTTCTATGGAGAAAAATAATGACTTAATATCAGATTTGCAAGTTCTTGGAATAAAAATGCATTATCTACTAAAACAGTTAATAGCAAAGCATTATATCAGATAATATAGAGTGCCACAGAGGGAAGGATATTTACTGATTCTTCTCTGACCTACAGGGTTTAAGTTATTTAATTTTTTTTTTTTTAAAAAAAGGAAAAAACCCAAAAAAAAAAAAGAAAAACACCAAAACCCCCACAACTTTAATAGATGATAACTTCTTTGATATCCATCATATTAGAGAGACTTTGTGAATAATTTGGTTTAGATAAAATCCACCAGTATATTGGAAGTGAAGATGCCTCTTTCCAGTTTCAGAGGCAAGAGCACATGTAGTAACCTGTTAGCAACTGGCCAGGAAGATTTATTTAAATTTTTTTTTTGGTAATAAGGAAACAACCCCAAAAAAAAAGAAAAACATCAAAAAAACCCACAACTTTAATAGATCATAACTTCTTTGATATCCATCATATTATGGAGACTTTGTGAACAATTTGGTTTAGATAAAATCCACCAATATATTGGAAGTGAAGATGTCTCTTTCCAATTTCAGAGGCAAGAGCATGTAACCTGTTAGCAACTGGCCAGGAAGACTAACTTTAATATTTTAAGATATTAATTGGAAGATCAAGTTGAGTTTTTTGTTCATTTCTCATTGATCAGTTCTCCAGAGACATTCTTAGAGCTCACAGTATAACCCTGATATGTCTTAAGAGTATTTTTAAATAATAAAGGGAGCCAAAATCAACTGTTTTCAAGAGAAAAGCAAAGTACTCCAGAAGAGATGAGGTAATAGGGTCACTGGTCATGGCACCACAGGAGGATCTGTGATTTACTTTGATCACAGACTCTGATCAGTGGGTGATTGGTACAACTCTGGGGGTGTTTACTTCTAACAACCACCCAATAAATACATTGAAAATGTATGTATTAACCTTTATGATCCTTCCCAAAAATTTTCCAGCTTCTTCAGCAGTTGAATTG
>NW_008611395.1:21254-37876 GCF_000691845.1 Merops nubicus
AAAAGAATCATTTTTAAAACCAGGACCTCTAAATCTGCTTTTGGTTTCTTTCAACTAGGAAATGCTCCTGCCATGGGGATTTATGTCACTTTAAAGGCCCTTTACCTAAGTAAAGAATCAGGTTTTACTCTTCACCAATTTCGTGCTGCTAAAGATGTTATTTGTCCTTTTGCAGCTCTTTCTGCAGAAGTACTCTCTTGTACAAGTTGGGCAAGCAATAATTTCCTTGTCTTTGGTGCCAGCTGGAGCTAAAGTCAGTGTGGGGAGCACCCTGGAAAAGATTTTTATGGTTTTTTTATGGTACATCTCTTCTCTCAGATTGTCATTTGTCTTTATGAGAATCCTGCACTGTAACTTTGCAGGGTAATGAATTAAAAAACATGACTCATGGCTATTTTTTTTGGGGGGGGAAGGGTAGGAGAGTTAATACTGTTGCCTGAAATATGATTTGAGAGAACTTTATTTAATCCAACAGGGACCTGGACAGTAAATCAATGCTAATCAAGTAATACACCCAAGGGAAATTGGAACTATTGTCACACTTGGCACATTTATCTGTTACATTTATGAGCTCATCCAGTTAGTTAATTATTATAAAGCTCCCAGGGTGTCAGAGTGGGACCCTCTAAGGATTTTTCTCCTGTCTACAACACATCTTACGATGTTTCCCATTTTATAGCAAGGGTACAAAAGTCACACTTTGCTTCCAGTTCTCAGTCAGTACCTACACAAGAGACTATTTCAAAATATGAATATCATGAGTTTCACAAGTGTCATGAGACAGAGTTGTTTCAATAGTTAGTATAGATAAGTGATTATACAGCAATTAAGTATGAATTTTTCACTTGTTATCTTGCAATATGTGCTCTCATGCATAGTTTTTAATCAAAAATTAATATCATAATGCAGGGGAGGTTACCAGGCTCTGCAGGAGCAGGACAAATTTGATATGAATTTTCCTAAGGACTAGAACAAGTGCAAAGGTTGCTAAAGGGCTGTAAATCCACACTCTGTAGAGCTTATTTTGTGGAAAAATTCTTCTGGATAAAACAAGATGAAACTGCAAGTCTAAGATGTAATCTTGCTGGTATTCTGGGAAAGCCTGGACCTGGCTCAAGCACCTCTGCAGCACACTTCAAAAGGCTTCAAAACTACATCTAAATAATAACTTTCTATTCAAAGCTTGCTTTGCTCCCTATAAGCTTTCAGGACTAGACAACAAGCTTGAATTGTGTTACTGCCAGAGGTTCTGCACTGGTTTATTGCATGAGGATGTTGCTCCTTCTGAGTACTTATCTGAATTTGGAAGATGTACACCAATGAACCAGAACCCTGCTTTGAAAGCAACCAACCAATTCAGACCTTTTTTTTCAGATATTCATTGTGACTAACTGCTCTGAGCTTCTACTGTGGGAAAGAGAAATATTGTGTCTTGGAGCAAAAACAAGAGTACAAGCCACTAAACCTTCATGTGTCCAAGGAAGATGGAAATATTTGATACATTTGACTTGTTGTTATGTTGAATAACAAAGATTAGGAGCTGAAAAAGCAAAGGAAGCCCAAATAACACATATGTAAGCTAAAATATTACCATATGGTTAGTATATTCATCTCTGAAGAACTTGTTGATTACTTTCTTTAGAAAACAGCTTTAATTAGGAGAAAGAAGAGTAGTCCTGACATGAGTCGTGGGTTTCTCTCCAAGCAGTCCAGTGCAGAGACATTGGAATAACAGTGGTTGGTTAATAACATCCCAAATATCCTTCCTCTCCCACGCAAAGAGCTTCGAATGGGCTGCATTTGGTTTAGGGATCTACATTAAATGAATGATTAGGAGATTTACTGAGATGAGAAGGACCTTAGGAACATCACTGGCAAAGCTCTTGCTTCTGTGTGCTACCACTTCCACCTTTGTTTACCAAATGAAAGACTTCCAAAATTGCAAAGACAGCTTTACAGCTGCTACAAACAAAAGTACCTCAAGCCAAACCAAAATAATAGATCTTTCAAAAGTGTCCAGAACTTTAAATCTTAGGATATGCTACTGAATTCATTTCCAGTCTTCTCTATAAATTTTTTATTTCCTTCTTCCTAAAGAGAAACAATAGGTTCTCTATAAAATTCTGTGCAGGAAAAGAGGATGTTCTGAGTTTTCACGTGGCTGTTGCTGTCACCTGGACTTCAACTCAAATTCTAAGACCTCTTATCTTATTTATTTCTATTTTTTTTTTTTTTTCCTGGGAAAACTAGTTTTTAATCCTAACTTTCTTAATGCATTGTTAGCGCATCATCTTAATTTGCTACTTCTTTGGCTGTGGAAAACAGTAGAGTGGAAGTTGTCTAAAATTATGTGGAATAAGTTTTGAAAACAGTTGCAGTATTTTGAATGATAATTGGATTGGCCTGAGATGAGTCACAAGTAATGAAATGCAAGGAATAAAAATTCGATGCTATCTTGTTTGGCTGAAGCAGAGTTCTGTTCCTTCAGGGCAAACTGAGTCAATAATTATATCTTGTACCTTCCATAGTTATGACTATTTTGTTGTTTGCTTAATACAATGGGATTATGCATCATGTTAAAAGGAAAACAGGGTTGTTATGAGCTTGCTGGAAAAAACATAGCTATTTTTGGTTATGATCTCAGAATTATTATTCTTCAAGTCAAAACCAATTCACTGCCTGTTTAATATTATTACATTAATATCACCTGTAAGATTTATGGAAGCTAGTAATGAAGTAATAAATATAACCCTGCAAATGTCAATCAGACTTCACAAATGATAATATAAGAAACATGTCCTTACTTTTACAGTCAGGAAACAAAATGAGAAGTTTCAAAATCAGATCTAAGTATATGCAAGATAAAATAAATGGAGGGAGGAACCCCAGCTCTGCAGTACACGTATACAACAATCAGGGATTCAGCTGAAGAGCAGAAAAGATGAACTAGAGTGTAAACCATGGAGTCATGGCATGGTTTGGGTTGGAAGGGATCTTAAAGGTCATCTGGTCCACCCCCCCTGCAGGGAGCAGGGACATCCCCAACTAGAGCAGGTTGCTCAGAGCCCCAGCCAACCTCACCTGGAATGGTTCCAGGGATGGGATATCTACCACTTCTCAGGCCAACATGAGCCAGGGTTTCAGCACCCTTATCCTAAAAAATGTCTTCCTTCTATCTAGTCTGAACCCCTCTCTTTCAGTTTAAATCCATCATCCCTTGTCCTGTCACAACAGGCCCTGCTAAAAAGATTGTACTTGTCTTTCTTGTAGGCCCCCTTTAAGTACGGAAAGTTTGAAGTAATGTCTCCCCAGAGCCTTTTCTTCTGCAGGCTGAACAACCTACAACTCTCTCAGCTTGTCCTCACAGCTGAGAGGTCCCAGACCTTGGGTCAATTGTGTGGCATCCTCTGTTCCCATTCCAACAGGTCTGTCTTTTCTGTGCTGAGGACCCCAGAGCTGTACACAGTACCGGAAGTAGGGTCTCACCAGAGCAGATGACAGTCATATATATATATGGTCTATTTTAAGACATCCTTTCCAACCCACTATGACCAATTTCCCACCCAGCAGAGAGGCAGCAGAAGCCTGGCAAGAGCTGAGATTCTTCGAGTAGGACTGAGGGTCACCACTCCACATGGCACATGCCACCTCTAGGCAACCTTCACAGAAAAGCAGGGCAGTTCAAAACTTCCATGAGAAGTTACAAGCCACCTCTCTTGGTGGCTCTGCCACCTTTGGTGACCCAGAGCCCTTGGTATGGTACATCAACCAAAAGATGCATTCTGCATCATAACATCAGGAGAACACCTCTTTTCATTACATGAGGAGATAGCAACCATCTATCATGCTAATTATAGACAACATTTGTGATAAAACTTCAGCATGTTGAATGTTGTTAAGAGTTACAAGCCTTGGGAAAGTTCAAGATGTAGACCCTACTCTTCAATAATGCATTTCCACATCCATAGCTTAGTGCTGCCTCACACTGCTCTCAGAGAACTTGGGTAATTAACAGGGTGGCATTTATTGGGTACAGCCATGCCCACAGCCCATTGCTGGACTGTGTCTCTGCTCAGATATTCAATAGAATTCATTCCAAATGCAACCTCCTTTTGGGGTGTAACATGGTAGCTTAGTCAAGCAAGGCATATCATCAGCAGATAATTCTGAGGAGGCTGTGGAAACTGTGTGTTCAAGCTGACTTGTTGCTTTATTCAATTTTTTTGTCTTCTAGCAAATAAGAAAGGTTTATCCTACTCACACTCTATTCAAGAAAAAAAAAACAACATGTTGCTGCTATCAAAGACTTAGGGAATTTTAAGAACCTTGACAATAAATCTTAAATGTATATAAGGTTACATCTTCAGCAGTATTTAACAACATGGATCTGCTGTGGATTTCCATGAGGGATAGAAAACAGAAAATTAATTGTCAGGTCTCATTTAGGTCAATGTTGAACCATTTCCAGTATGTTCTCATCCTAGTGCTTTGCTCTCTGATACATATTTTTTCAATGTGCAAAATTTATGGCCAAAGCCTGCAAGATTTAAACTCCTTACCCTTTTTTACAACATTTGGGTTTCTCTCTCACTGTGCTGCCTACCTCAGAAACATTAATTCAACACAGATTTTTTTTTTATTTGCCAGAGTTCCTCAAGATGAAGCCAAATAAATGTAGCTGGGATTTGTTTTTAATTTTTAAAGAACAAGATATTTTCTACTTTTCTGGGTTTGGCAGATCTCAAAAAGCCAACAACAGAAAGCTATACAATTTCCAAATGATAAAGATAAAATAAATATATTTAGGTTAATTTATTTAAGGTTGCTGCAGTCACTGCTCTGGAGTTACAATTTTCCTGTAGGCCAAGCTGATAGCAAACAGGAGCTCGAGGTGGAACAGCAGAAAACCTGTGCAATAAGTGAAGTCTCCTACCTTCAAGACAACAAAAAGATTGAACTAGAAATAAGATTTTCTTTACCTCAAGATGGAAGAGTGTGTTTAAGGAATTGACAAACTGCATTTCAGCTTCACACCTGACATGCAAAGCTCTGTGTTGCATTTATGTCCACTGTTTACAGGACATATGTTCAGTGCCAAGCTGAAGCTGTTGCATTACCATGTCCATGGTTGGTGAGTCCTTCCTGGAAATAAGTCTACAGCATGCCATGTTTCATGAAGTTTTTATACTTCTTGGAACTTTTTTTAATTACATAGTCATTGAAAGTGAGGCATCCTGGCTTGGATCAGCACTGGTGTGGCCAGCACGACTAGGGAAGTGATTGTCCCCTTGGACTCAGCACTTCAAATTCTGGTTTCACTTTTGGGCCCCTCTATCCAAGTAGGACCTTGAGGTGCTGGAGGAGGTCCAGAGCAGGACAGTGAAGCTGGTGAAGGGTCTAGAGTACAAGTCTTGTGAGGAGCAGCTGAAAGAATGGGGGTTGCTTAGCCTGGAGAAAAAGAGACTCAGGGGAGAGCTTCTGGCTCTGGACTACTCCCTGAAAGGAGGCTACAGCAAGGTGAGTGCTAAACTCTTCTCCCAAGGAACAAGTGATAGGACAAGAGGAAATGGCCTCAAGTTTTGCCAGGGGACATCTAGTTTAGATATTAAGAAAAACTGCTTCACTGGAAGGGTTGTCAGGCATTGGAACAGGCTGCCCAGGGAAGTGGTAGAGTCACCATCCCTGGACGTGTTTAAAGTCATGTAAATATGGTGCTTAGGGACACAGTTTAGGAGTGGGCTTGGTGGAGTTAGGTTAATGGTTGAACTTGATGATCTTGAGCAAGTTTTCAGTAATTTCCAGAAACCCATGTTATTAACACATATGGAATTACAAGACCTCAGTACAGGCTAGCTGGTCATTTCAGACAAATTTGGGGTGGTCTTCTGCTGACCACTTGCCCAGCATAGAAGGATAGTATCAGCAACAGGCAAACCAACAGCCAGAGTCCTCCCTTTGCTACCACATTGTACATCAACAATCCAAAGTGACAGAAAACTGGAGGGAGGGACAAGACAATACATTCACTCACCACAAAGGATGTGCAGAAGGCAGCAAGCTGGCCAAGGAACCATGCCACGGGAGATGGAACCAGCCAGATGAGGAGTCCAATTATGTAGAAGTTTCCTAAAGAGAGACTCATCTTTCTCCTCATCACCTTGTGAACTCCAGCTGCTATGTACAGCCAGGGAGCCTTTCCAACAACCAGAACACCCACACAACACACTTCCCATGCAAACAAACCTCCCAGCCCCACTGCAAGCAGTCAGCTCTTATAGAGGTGGTTTCTTGCCCCACCTCCAAGTTAATGTGGAAGGTGGGGGCACCTGGTGGTGATCTCCTCTTCAGTTCTCACCCAAGGCTGTGGACTAAAGGGAGTGACAAAAGGATGGGGCCAGACTCTTTTCAGAGGTGGCCAGTGATATGAGGAAAGGCAACAGACACAAACTGGAACATGGGAAGTTCCACCTAAACATCAGGAAAAACTTCTTTCCTGTGAGGGTGACAGAACCCTGGAGCAGGCTGCCCAGAGAAGTTGTGGACTCTCTTTCTCTGGAGACTTTGAAAACTCGCCTGGACACAATCCTGGGCACCCTGCTGTGGGTGACCCTGCTTTAGCAGAGGGGTTGGGCAAGATGGTCTCTAGAGGTCCCTTCCAACCCCTACCATTCTTTGATCCTGTGATTCTGGAGAGGTGTTGCTTGACAACAGCGTATTAAAACCTCCACCTCTTTCAAGCTTAATGCACAGCTTCTCCAACAATGAATAGACAAAATTATCTTGTGACAACAGTTTAGGAAATGATTTTCACGAAGCAATTCTGAACATGTTCGTGTAGTTTACCACTCACATCCATCACAGTGAAGAGATCATGTATTGAAATGCTTGGAAAAGTTTCCATATGGAAAGTATTTTGCAGAATTATTGTAGGGACAAACAATATGAAAGTTATTTGGTTTTTGTCTTCCAGGAGATGGTGACAGGCTTCATTAATCTTAAACTGAAAATGTCAGGATTCGAGCCTTAGATGTAGACTTTCCTTCTAACCACTGGGAAAGTCTTATTTGTATGCTGGTAAACCTTATGTTGGGAGGAATTAAATTGTGCCCTAGAAGTACCCATTCCTCTCTCTGCCATGACAATCTGAACTCAGACACATACATACACATTACAGCCAAGAAGACTTTGATGAGATGAATCATATCCCATAGATCAGGAAGATAAGTTACTACAGCAACACTCACCTAACTTCTCTCTTTGTACTACTAAATCAATAGTAGTTCCAACATTTAGTTCCAATAATTAATAGTTCAAATAACAGTTCCAATAATTCCAATAGTAATTGGAATTATTTCTTTTAAATTATGTATTTATATTATATTAATTACCACTTGTATTGTTGATACAGTTAATGCTAATTATTAATATTTGTTAACTTAATAAATATTTACTTCTGAACTAAGAAAAAATATTTGTTTATCTTCTTAACTCCTGAAGAGTTATGGTCCAGGGAAATTTATTGCTAGCTATTTTACAGTATCCTGAGATTCACAGATGAATTGCCCCTTATCAGAGTTATCTACAGCAGGAGTCTGGTAAGAGGCTCAAAATATGCAAGTGAGGGATGAAGAAAACAAGATTGCAGTCATCTAGTGCTGGAATCAATCCTTTCAAATATGAAAGCCAGGATGCATAAGCTTTACAGAGATAAAATGGAAAAGAATAAACTAATTTCATCTAGTTATTTCCCACTGAAATCCCATTTTAAAAAACACACTACTGATGTAAGCTCTGTTATGTGAATAGCAACCAAATTAAAATAAATTAATAAAATAATTCGACTGGCAACAGTATACAAGGTGAACTAGTTGAGACAAAATGTTATGTACTGATCTACGTGATGTCATGATAGGTCATACATCCTCAATTCCTGTCTTCAAGAGTCACTAAAAATATATAAAACGTTAAAGAATCAAGAATATACTACTGTACCCAGCCATCTGCAGTATTTGAAATGTTCACTCTCCTCGCCCTGCTGAAACAAATTAAAAGAGATTAGAGTAATTGGAAAGACATTTTTTTATAACTTGGATGCTGGCACAATGAATGTTATCAAGATAAATGCTCTGTTCAGAGTTAGTTCTCTCTGTTCTGTCCACTGATTGCCTTGAGCGGAGAGAAAACATTATGAGATATCCAAGTGGTAATTGGCAAATTTATCTGGAGTGAAAAATTCACTGGGGTTCAAAGGAGAAATCAACCCCCAGTCCTCCCACCCCTGTGCTTCTCAGTCCTCCCACGACTATCAAAGTGTAAATGAACATGAATTGATGCTGCTTGCCTGGCTGGGAACGCTGCAGCAAAGGGCCAGGTTACATTGATTCCCAATGGGGTTAAATAAAGTTGAGGGAGTTTGATATCTATTGGCATCAACACCCTCAAATGAGAAAGAAAGACCTTGCTTTACAGTCAACATTTCCACTGTACCTCTTTTCAGACCCATTCTCTTGATTTGCTCAAATAATTGCTACAATTAAGTGCACAGATTGGGGAATGGCAGACAAAGAAAAGCCAGTTTCAAGATCTCAGTTGTATTTATACTTACTGTTAAGAGTGACTCATCTTCACAATGGAGGAACAGCAAGACTGAAGAAACAAAGCTATTGAAAGAAAAAAAAATACATTTCATCTGATGAAGAAGTAAGGAGGCTGTTAATGCTTGGTGTTTAGTAGGTAGGTTAAGCTTTACCTTGGGAAATAATAATAGGGTTTGTTCTTCCTGCTCTGTACCTGAAAGGAATTAACAAGTTTGGAGGAAAAGCAAAGCTGAGAGTGTCAAGCAGAAACAAAACCTTGAGCAAAGACTGTCTTGGAAATCTTGGGATGCAGATCCTTTCCTGAGAAGTTTATTAGCAGAGGCATATGTTGCCATGAATCAGCATGTGGTGATTATCCCTGAAGCAAAAGTTCCTTCCTCGGTTTTGCTGATGGGAAACTTAACCATTGTTCCAGACAATGTTTAAGAAATCATCTCTAAATGTGAAGAGAGACTCGTCAGTGTTCTTTCCACATTCTGCTAGATAAACAATAATACTGTTCCAGTAATGTTACAGGGGAAAAAAAGCAAAGTTCTTCTGGAAACCTTCCAATCATTGACATTCTCATTAGGGGCCAGGGGGACACAAGGAGAAGAATGTCTTGGACTGTTGATGTCTAAGACTTTAAAGATAAAGATCAGAAAAATGATGCCTGCTACTACCCGCCTGGCTCATATTCTGCCTTGCTTTCTAGTGGGCATCAGGAAGAGGGAACCTCAAAAGAAGCAAGAGGCTCACAAGCAGACCTCAGAAATCTAGAAAACCTCATCAAGCAGTGTCTAAGAGCATGCACTGGAGATGTAAGATGACAAATTCATGCCATAAGCAGGAGTTCAGTCAGAGCGTTGCTTGATGCTGTCCCTTCAACCATGCTTCAAATGACTCCAGAGATTAAGGTGATTTTCTCCACCTGCACAAAATCTTGAAGTCCTACAAGCAGGAGAGGAAAGTCTTTCTGTTGGTATAGGCACAGGAGACCTGGCTGAAGAGATAATTTTCCTTTGTTTGGGGACTGCTGGAAAGAAACTTTGCTATGATGTCTCAGGTTAATATAAAAAAAATCATTATTTTTGAAAGACTCAAGGGTGCATATTAAGATATCCAATTCTAGGCACACAGAAGTCTATAAATATTGAAGTAATTGTGGATACTGTCATGGTCACAGCATGGAATAGCTTTCTTCTCAAAGCAAACTCTACCAGTGGGTCCCTTTCACTGACCCTGCATTCATAACTTCTCTGGTTGGCAGCAAGGAAGCTTGATACAGGCTTGGAAAATGTCACGGAGAGGACCATCTGTTTAGTTGCTAGCATTCTGCCCTGAAGGCACTGAAATTATATCAGAAATAACTGATTTCTCTGACAAAAAAATAAACTAACAGCCAAAATATACCAACAGAGCAGGAAAATGCAAGTGTTGGGGACAGAACTAAAAATAAAACTAAATATTATTCACTCTATTAATGTTGTGAACAGTAATGTGTAATTGTTTTAGTCAGCATCAATAATAAATTGTTCAGTGGCTCATTACATTTTTCTTTCCAATTGTAAGACCAGAGACCCAAATATAATATAGCAGATTTGGTCTAAAAGCTCTCAGTTTAGGTAAGAGTTTCCTCACTGACCCTGAAGTTCACGTTTCTAAAATTAGGAAATCTCTTTTTCCAGCAAACTTTTATTAAGTGGGGAAAATTGGATGTCTGTACAAGGTTTGTACAAACAAATTATTCATTTGTTTAATTGCTGAAAAAAAAAGCAACACAGACTTAGAAGCAGAGTGGCCCCTTGTAAAGAAGGAACCTGGGCTCCAGGGTGTCCTTCAGACCTCCTAGATCTGTTCCAGAAAGCTGGCAAGACCTGAAGCATTTGAGAAAGACATATCACTGGTAGATCTTTATAAGACCTCTCTTGGAGACCTTACAAAATTCCCATCTCATTTGTCAGTGATTTCAAGGTTACCTTAGGAGTACATTTTATCCTGCAATGACTCAAGTATCAGGTGGGTTGAGGGAGCTGGGACACGACCATCATTCTAGCCATGGAGGTTGCTGCTTGCTTTCACTGAGCTCTCAAGGCATTTATGCAGGTTTATGTTAAACCTTTATAGCCTGGAGCAAGTTGCTTCTTTCTCTACCCACTGTGCCACTAGAACTCCAATAACTCAAGTGACAGCTGGCATAGGCAGAGGTGTCCATGACTCCACTAATACAGATGAAGTGGCACCTTCACTCTCAGGTATGGATTTGTATTCACAGATGTGTGCTGAGCTCTCTAATCCTTTGCAGTGTTTGTGTGTTGAATTACTCTTGAGCTCAAGTCTGGAATGAGCCAGCTGGTTGTTCAAGTGGAGAAAACCACACCAGGACAGGCATGCCAAAGCTAGCACAGGTACAGACTGGAACTCTCTTCTTAAAATCCTATTCCTCCACCTGATATCAGTAGAGGAATCCAGTTCTTCCTGCATAATTCCTTCAGCTGCCCAACAATTGGAGCATCCCCACAAGAGCCACGGAGCCTCATTTTTAGCCTTTGGCACACGAGGTCCAGTGGTGACTACCTCTGTCCTCATTTCATTGTCCACTCTTGCCTCTCCTCAGTTCAACCCACTGTACATGAAGTCTGCCAGCAGTTCTGTTCAGGAAGGTATCATTCAGAGGCAGACAGCAACATAATGCAATATCAAAGACATCATCATTTTGAACTGGATAAATGGGAAACCAATTGTTCTTCACACACCAGCCTGAATAAGAGAAGATAATTATCAGGTCAGTCTGTTAGCAAAAAAATGGATAAACAGCCTGTGCCACCCACACATTTCTTTTTTTAGATCTTCCTTATGATGAAGGTGGAGGCATATGTTTTACAGAAGAGAGCACAGATAGAAATCTGTCTTGGTAACAAAGAATATTGATTAATACCAAACAGGTGATATAACCTTTGAGGAACACATTGTCATGGTTGGCATGGTGCATCCAGTCAGGCAGTGATATTTTGACATTCAGAAAGGTCATACAAGTGATTCAAGGTGAGGAAAGCATAAAAGAAAACCTAAAAGGTGTTTAGTCCATTAGTTCAGCTGGTGGAAAGGTTAAGAGGAGACAGGGGAGAGAAAATATGAAAAAAGGCTCTTGGGTCAAGATAAGGACAGGGAAATCACTCAGAAATTGCTAGTGCAGGCAAAACATGGCTTGACTTGGGAAAATTATTTTAATTTATTACCAATCAAATCAGAGTAGGATAGTGAGAAAATAAAAAATAAACCTTAAAAGACCTTCCCTCCATCCCTCTCTTCTGCCCAGGCTCAACTTCACACTGTGTTTCTCTACCTTCTCCCCCCACGCAGTGCAGGGGGATGGGGAGTGGAGATTGCCAGCAGTTCAGCACACATTGTCCCTGCTGCTCCTTCCTCCTCAGGGCAAGGACTCCTGACACCCTTCCCCTGCTCCAGCACGGGGTCCCTACCAGGGGGGACAGTCCTCCACTAACTTCTCCAGCACAAGTGCTCCCCACAGGCTGCAGTTCTACACAAACTGCTCCACTTGGGCCAACTCTATGGGGTGCAGTCCTTCAGGAAGAGGCTGCTGCAACGTGGGTCCCCCGTGGGGTCACCAGTCCTGCCAGCAAACCTGCTCCAGCGTTGGCTCCTCTCTCTCCATGAGTCCACAGGTCCTACCCAGGAGTCTGCTCCAATGGCTTCCCACAGAGTCACAACCTCTTCTGGGCACATCCACCTGCTCCAGCATGGCATCTTCCATGGCTTGCAGGTGGATATCTGTCCCACCATGGACATCCGTGGGCTGCAGGGTACTGCCTGCCTTACCATGGTCTTCACCACAGCCTGCAAGGGAATCTCTGCTCCGGTGCCTGGAGCACCTCCTCCTCTTCCTCCTCCTCCTCCTTCACTGTCCTTGATGTCTGCAGAGTTGTTTCTCTCACACCTTCTCACTCCTCTCTCTAGCTACCATTGCTATCATGCAGCAGCTCCTTCCCCTTCTTAAATATCTTATTGCAGAGGCACTGCCACCATCGTTGATGGGCTTGGCCTTGGCCAGCAGCAGGTCCACCTTGAAGCCAGATATCATCAGCTCTACGGGACCGAGGGGAAGCTTCTAGCAGCCTCTCACAGAAACCACCCCTGCAGCCTGCCCACTACCAAAATCTTGCCATGAAAACCCAATACACCACTTAAATCATTCACTCCATTCAACTGGCATCTTCAAGCTGAGACTGAACCAGGAGAAAAGGTCACTGAAAAGAATTGTTTTACATGATGTTTGTGACCCTTCCAGCACACATCATAGTTTAAGCTTAATACTGCCCAATCAATATCATTGAATCAAAGCCTGAATAACGACTTCTGTTCATATTCTAAAATTAATGTTGGCTATGAGCTAAGTTCTTTGGACTAGAAATGGAACAAAACATGCCTGCATTGCCCTCAAAATGCCCAGGGTACTTTCTGCTGAGCATTAGGATAATGATAACAACAAATATTCACGATTCAGTATTTTGTGTCTCCTGGGTGAGTGGAGCAGGACTTCAATTTCCCTTGGTACAAAACTGAGTGGACATATTTATGTCTCTGTATTTTGTTTTGGCTTGGTTTCGTTGTCTGCCACTGGAGTCAGGGCAGGAAACAAAGCAGGTCAGTGTGCACTGAAGAGGACAGAGAACATACTCTCAGAGACTTTAATTACAGCTGTGGTCACAGCATGCATCAGGCTGGGACTAAGGAATAAATCACAGTGACAGCTGCCACCCATCCTTTGTACCTTTCTTCTCTGCTCAGATCCCCCAGGCATCCCCCATGTACTCCTTCCTAGCAGTAGCTTTGACTTTCCCCATGCACATTACAGGTGAGCCTTTTGAGAAATGAAAAGCATCTCATTCCAAAGCTACTGGACTGATAGAACAATCAAAATCATGATGCATAATAGAGATGCAAACTTGCTCTTTTGCCAGCTAGCTAGACATGAGGACAGGTTAAATAGGGTTCTGAGAAACTTGGTCTAGTGGGAGGTGTCCATGGCAGGCAGGGTGGAAACAGATGATCTTTAAGGTCCCTTCCAACCCAAACCATTCTATGAGAAGTACATTGCTACATAGTCTGGTGTGAAGCTGGCTTGTATCCTGCCTTCTGCAAAGTGATTTTGCATCTGCCTGAAATCTATTATCTACACACAGAAATATACAGGCAGGATTTAATAACCAGCTTTTTCATAAAGTTCAAGGCCAGGGGAGACCTTGACATTTATTCTGACCTCCTTTATTTTACAAGTTCTAAAATGAGGATGCCAAGTTAGTAGATCCATTTGACATTCATCTTCCTGTGTTTCAGTTCCTCACCTGCAAAACAAGTCCAGTAACAAAGGAGTCTGTGTAACTCCAGTTGGGCACTGTGAAAATTAAGTACATTCCTATTTGGAAGGCAGAGCACTGTATCAATGACACAGTAACATCCAGGAGGAAGCTGATGGTTCTGAACCACATGTTGTACAAAAGGCAGGAGCATCACTCAGTGGGGGAATGGGGAAGATAAATAATGGATAGCTTCTCTTTTAGGGAGTCCTGTCCAACTGAGGCCACAAATGAGGTAGAGCTCCTGCAAAAAAGAGAAGCAAGATGTGATTTTCTAATTTCAAAGCACAGACACATGATGGATGGCAGAATTAGATGACCAGGGAATCCTCCCTTTGTCTTTTTCCCATTGCACTTTTGCAGCTACGATGGTGTTCTTTGAAAATAAGAGAAGTTCTGTGCATGTACAGAACTCTTACGTATATTTAAGACAACGTATATGTAATATAAATCATGTTAAAGATCATCAGATCAGCTTCAGGTTTTAGTTAGATCAACGTCAGTAACAATGTCATTAAGTTTTGCAGCTATTTAAATAATTTACTCAATAGTAACCATACTATTACCATAGTATCCTCAATAGCTATTCCTGTTGAATTTCTGTTAGCTTTGGCAGTTCTCTAAGACTGCAAGAAAAACAAAGTCCATCCTTGTGGGCAGTTCTATGGTGCCTAAACATTTCAACCTAGTAGTGAATTGGTGTTTGCACATGACAGCAACCTCTTTGCCATTTTACCTCACCCCTGAGACAGCACAGAAGGTCTCAGGCAATGGTTCATGTGCTCCTTCAGTTCTCCTGTTGGAATTTCTGCACGAAACAGGGAGTAGAGTCAGTATCTCCAAGGACTTTGGTTTCCATCCAAGACTCTTCTCTTGCCTGACTGGAACATATGTTACTAAAATATGAGTGGGTCGCTAAAACCATGTGTCATTGTTCCTTTAATTTATGCATATCCACAGCACAGATGATTTTTACACAAAATACCTCCTTCTAGGCTACAGATTTGATATTTAATGCCTAGGTGGGTGAATTCATGATCAAAAACCATTGGGTGTGCTTGCTTATTTGAAGCATTTATGTCAGACTGGCTACAATAGCTGTACAGAAAACATATTTAGTGTATCTGCAATTGTTTTTTAAACGATATTCCTCTTTGAGAAGAGGAGTCTCTGAGTAAGTGGCAATTAACTCAAAAGGAAATTTTGGATCTAATTCTATCCTTAATTACTAGGTAACTCACTACAGCTTTAGATCCACTGAACATGCAGTGCTTGAGGGTACAGCCTTGCACCACCTCAGATCAATGACCAGCACCTAAAACGTATAAAACCTATAGACTAATGAGAACTTAACTGCTATTTATCTGGAAAAAAAAAAAAAGGTGATGTAGAGCTACCATGGAAGTGAAACACATGTCACAACAGAAGAGATGGACACAATGTGAAGATGAATATGTATATGATACTGAAATACAAGCTGGGTATATGTCCTGGTAGATGAAAAGCACAGAGACCCAGGTTTGAATTTCCAGATTGCAGGAAAGAATACTCCTGTGAAAAATTACACCACCAGTTCTTTTATGAAAACAAGAAGAAAGATACTTTGATTTCCCATCGTTTCTGAATAATAGTGCTGAGTCCCAAAGCAGTAAGCTTTAAGTCTTAAATCACCTAGAGCACTCAGAGACATGGTGGAAATTAGGAACATCTCCTCTCTGATACACAGAAGAAAATATTCTTGCCATTAGGATGTTAACCCAGGACATAGGAGTCCTGCATTTAATTCCTCTTCTCAATCACTATTGTCCTGTAAAGCATCTGACAAGTTACTAAGTACCAATCTTACTACACTCTTGAAACCAACAGAGACAAACAGCTCTCTTCTGCCTTCAAGAATTGATGCCATAAGTGTTGTTAAAGTTGCATGGCCCTTTTGTAACAGATATTACAGTGTCTTCAGACAAATCAGCTATGAGAGCAGCTGAACAACTGCAGGAGAATTATTCATAATAAATCTACTTGCTCAGTCACAGTTCACTTTAAAAATTCTACCATAAAACCAAAAGGCATCATAAAACTCATCCCTCAAATTTATCTTTATAAAGAAGATAGAAGATGTTCTTATGGTTCTTCAGACAGCCAAAAAATGTCTAGTCCAAACAGTGTGTTTCTTCTTTTCTGTAGACAGGACTAAATGGTCAGAGGGAGTATTAATTTATTCTCATCTCCTTTATTTTCAGTGATGAGTCTGATGTAACAGATGCAGAACATTAAAAAAATAAGAAATACATCTTTTTTATCAAGTGTGCTTCAGCACCAGATTCTCACTTTTCTCATTAAATAAACATTTTGTCTTAAATGCTTTTCAAATCCTTTAATTAACCAGACAGTTTTTCTATGTTGATTTCCAGTGCAAAGTCAATTGGGATTTCTTCCACAGCCCCAAAACTGAGCTTGTGTGTGATGGGTGACTTTGTTCCAAACTACAGCAATTCAGAGGTGGAAGAATTTAGACATTGCTTATTCTAGAAAGGGAAGATTCAAGGAAGTCAGAATAAGTCTTCAAAATAAGTTAACTGCTTATACACAAAGAAATTAATTTTTTTTTTCTTTTTATCTACTGTAGCTAAAATGAGCATTAATGTTGGCTGACTTGGCACAACATATC
>NW_008611396.1:0-1196 GCF_000691845.1 Merops nubicus
GATTTTCATCCCTTGGTTTGTGACAACCTGTATTTGTTAAGCATTTACAGGAATGGTTTCATGTATACTGCAAAGGCAGTGAAAAATCTTTAAATGGAACAAGTCATACTGTTCATGTGATGATTTTTTAAGTATTCTTCATTCACATCAATGGCAGCCAGTTCCTTAGTGGAAAACTACTTTCCTTCAGCTATACTGTCCATTTACAGGACAATGAAAAGCTTGCTTTGCAAATACATGAATTTCAGAGAGTGAGATTATGTCAGTTTTATTTTTTCTGAAAACTATTTGGGAACTCATTTATCTTACTAAGGAAAATTTTTCACCTGTGCAAAATAAAATACTGAATTTCATTGAAACACAGAATCATTGCAGTTGGAAGAGACGTTTAAGATCATCAAGTCCAAGTGCTACCCCAGCACTGCCAGGTCACCACTAAACTATGTCCCTAAATGTCACATCTACACATCTTTTAAATACCTCCAGCAATGATGACTTGACCACTACCCTAGGTGACCTGTACCAATGCTTGACAACCCTTTTGTTGCAGTGCGCCTCCTGGAGACAGAGGTTTCTGTTGCCTCTTTGTCCCCAAACATGGGCACACATCCAGAATTTTCCATCTTTCCCAGGTTGTGGTTGGCTTAGCCACCACAAGACCAATCCCCTAACACCCATTGGACCCCTGACCTGTCAGTAACCCATCCGTGTATCCTTACAGGACAATGCCTTTGTAAACCCACCTACCTACCTGTTAAAAAACCCTGGCCCCAAGGGCACATGCTCTTTTGCTTCTCCCCTGGGATGGGTGCTGTTTCAGTGCCTGCCTCAGGTGTTTTTTGTTTATTATTTTCATGTTATTAAAACCTTTTATTTTGGAAAAAAGCGATCGTTGCCCATTCCTCCTTTACTCGCCACTGTCCTTCTCTTCACTGACGACCACCCTGGAGGTATTACTGGGGTCCTGCTGGGGGTGTTTTCTTCACAGGCAAAACCAGTGGGCTTAAAACCCTCTCAAAATATATTTTTGAAAAGTAATACCCTTTCAGTGAAGAACTTTTTCATAATATGCAAACTAACCTTCCGTGGTGCAACTTAAGGCCATTTCCTCTTGTCCTTTCACTAGTTACTTGGGAGAAGAGACCAGCCCCCATCTCACTACAGTCTCTTTTCAGGTAGCTGTAGAGAGTGATAAG
>NW_008611396.1:1247-1475 GCF_000691845.1 Merops nubicus
TGTCCTCCAGATTCTTTACCAGCTTCTGTACCCTTCTTTGAACACACTCCAGCACCTCAACGTCCTCCTTGTAGTCAGAGGCCCAAAACTGAACACAGTATTCAAAGTGCAGCCTCACCAGTGCACATACAACAGGACGATCACTTCCTTAGTTCTGCTGGCCACACCATTTCTGACAGAATTCAGGATGCTGATCGCTGCCTTGGTGAAATGCTGGGGTTTGAACCC
>NW_008611397.1:0-83133 GCF_000691845.1 Merops nubicus
TTCCAGTCCCTGTCATTCTCTTCCAATAAAAGGAATAAAAGGAGATACAATCTATATTAGGAATTCTGGAAGGTATTTAACTCTTCAGAATGCATTCCATTTCATTTTGATACAAATGGGTGCTATAAAGTATCAACAGAGGACTTCAAATGCATTAAGAACTGTGTTTCTGATGTGCCATATTCCAGCAGAGTAGGATATCAGTGCAGCAGTGATCGCCACGTTAGTGGCAAAGCAAACGTGGCTCTACATGTGGCAGCAAAGCACTGAAACAGCAGATCTGTATCCATCACCAGTGGTGTCTAGGGCCACCATCCCACCCACTTTGCATGTGGACCCTGTGATATTCCCTACTACATCAGGTGAATGTGCTGTCCTAATCTGCAAGTGGATTGATCCATCCTGTCACTGCTTCACATCCCATAACTGTTTTCCTAGGCTCTAATGGTACAATGAGGGTGGCTGTAGTTACTCAATTTTTTGCTATCATGTAAAGCAAATGCATTATCAATTTTTTTTAGGTCCTCAAGGCAAGAACTACCTCTGCCTACACAGTGCCAGGCCCCGTGTGCCATTGGTGCCTGTTTGCAAAGGTGTTTTTGTGCATGCACATCACCTGCTGGCACGTTAGAGGTCAAGTAGGTGCAAAGAACAATATTCATTTATGCTAAGCAACGGTTACCTGTTCTGACCTGGACATGCTTTAAAGGCAGCAGTTAGGCCTTTCCTTCAGACTCACATTCTCTGCTTTTTGGGAGATACTCACATGCACCAAATTGGGTCACTTGCTTGTCCCTGGGCAAAATTTGATCTTCAGCATAAACAGAGAAAGTGCCACTCAATGACAGCTGCCTTTCAGTTTCATAAAGTTTTGCCTAAATCCTCTAGCTTGTCTCAACTAGGTGCTCCTCCAGATGATGTCTGGATGATTTGAGATGTCCTGCCAGCTGTGGAGGTACTTTTCAGAAGCCTCTTTGATGAGAAGTTAATCAAACATACAGTATACTGCATTGTGAAATCATGCACAGTCCCTGGAAAAGTTTTAGGACCTTCTTCCAGAATTATTTGGTTTGGTTGGTCTGAGTTTGGTTTATTTGTTTGTTTGTTTTTTTTCATTTCAGCTGTGCTGTATGATCATCTGGGCAAACAGTCATGTGCTCACATACACATTGGCATATTGTATTGAGATGCAACTGGTCTGCAATTAAATACTAAATCCCATGTTTACACACACAATTAAATTGTAGCAGATGCAACTACTCCAGCTGACAGGTCAGCAGTAAGCAGTCAATGACTATCTAAAAGAGTTTTTAGATATCAGGTATGTTTTGTAGACTAACACAAAAATTTTAAAACTTTGGGGTGACCGACAGAGCATACTATGATCATTAAAAAAAAAAAAAAAAGTCTCCAAAGTCCTACTTCAACTCTAGTTACCCTCTGGGCATAGCTATATTCATGAGCTTTATCACAGCCAGAAACTTCAGCCAAAAGTTCTTTCCAAAGCTGTGGATAACCTAATTTCTGCCAAGTATAAGTAAAGACTTTGAAAACACATGCTGCAAGGCACTTGCCCCACAACCACCCTCCTCTCAACTAAAAGACCTGAATTGGTTTGTTGCAGCAATTGAAACGTTGACAGGGCTGCTCTTAAGTATCAAGATGATGTATTTTTTAGGAAGTCATGTACTATGATACGCTACAAAGTCAAAACATTTCAGAAAAGGATCTCTAGGGGAAAATCCACTTAAGAATAAGGTAGGCTTTAATGACAGCCAGAGATTTTCTGACAACAGTGCATTCAGGATTGCATTCACATTTTATAATGGGAACATACAAAGATTGCCTCTTTTCCTCATTGCTGTAGCAAAGTGCCATTTTATACTACAGTCATTCTGAGTGCAAGCATCCTTCATTCTGATCAAACATTGGGCTTTCAATAAGTAACGATGACTAAGTGTTATATAAACAATTCTCTAATTGTACTACGGCTGTCAAGGTTTATGGTCAGGGCCATCTACTAGAACTATAACAGATGCTCTTAATTAACCCCTCTCCCCTCCCAAATGGAAAGAGAAAAGTAATAAGGGAGAGAGACTTATGGATTAGAAAAGAAAATTAAAAAAGCTTTAAGCAAAATAATAATAATAAAATGCAACATATACAAATATATAAAAAAAACCAATATCAAACCAAGCCCCCTGATGGCCATTTTGTCACTGTCACCACCAATGCTGTGGAGCAGGCACTGGGGACATCCCAGACTGGACTCAGCAGCAGATGGGAACCAGATTCAGGGGCTGGATTCTAGAAGTTGATTCAGGAACGCATGGATCAGGATGGAAGGCAGAATGGACAACATCCTCCTCAGATGCTGGCCATTGAAGAAGAGGCTTGACCCTCGTGATCCCTCAGCTTTATACTGAATATGCTGGATATGGGATGGAATCTCTCACTGGCCAATTTAGGATCATCTGTCCTTTCTGCTCCTTCTTGCAGGTGCAGCCTTTTACTTTCTGCACCCTCAATGTTGTACACAAGATTTAGTAGTGACCTTGGTCTGTACACTAATCATTGATAGTAACTGTAAACATTGAGTGTTATCACTGCTAGAATCAGGCACTGCCTGTGAAAATACACTGTTAATGTCAGAAAGTGCAGTTAGAAGAGACTGAGCTGAAAAATAAAATCACTGAACAGAATTCGTTCTATTCTAACTCAGATTGCAAAGATGTCTAATGTGGTTCAAAGCAGAGGGAAGAAACTCTCTTCTCCATCAGTTTGTGCTGTGAGGCCACATTTCAACTTAAACCTGTAGCTCATGAAAGTGTAAGAAAATCTTATGATATCAGAACAAAAGAAAAGTAATTGAACCCCAAATTTGGTTTCCTGCTTATCTGCCCAGTCAATAGAGCAGAGTAGATATAATTGTCTACAAAATTTAAACCATCGCCTGTTCAAAAACTATACATCCCTTTACATAGTCCCAAAGCATCATGTCAGAGCAATTGGTTTTAAACACCCTTTTTCTGTGACAGTACTTGAACTCTTACCAGGAGTATGGGTATTAGCAGTAGCACCTCATAGTCTTTTTGAAGCACTGACGTTAACCTATAATTTTCCATGTTGTCTCAGTCTAAATGAAGAGACGACTTATTGCAGTGTTTGGCTCACTTGATTTCAACTTGGATTTCAACAGAAGTCTAATGAACATAGACCTCTAATTTTGACTTTTTTTTTTTTCCATATAATGTCAGTTTTTCTAGGTCTTAAATTTCCAGTTAAGATATTATCTACAGTTTGCTTTTTGACATAGGTAATTATTGCTCTACACGAGCAATTGATATTCCATTATGTCCTTATATCAAGATTGGCTTGGCTTTCCAATCTATTGCCTCTATAACTTGACAGAAAGTGAGTTTTCTGTCCTATTAATACTGCTGAGGTCTTAGAACAGTGCCACGGTCTTAATTTGCACAAAAAAAGCAAAAAGCTTCAAACATTTTGCAAATTAAAATCTTAATATTGATTTTCTTCCACCCAGATTCTTCACAGTTACTTTGATATATATCAGAATTTTAAAACTATTTTTTTTTAACTTTAAAAACAATTTCTGTTTGAAAACATAGAAAAAAAAAATTTTTTTTTTCCTTTTTCCAGGAGCATTGCCAAGACTGCTCACCTTTCCAAACAGTGCTGAATTGAGTTTCCTCACCAAGAAATTCCAAATCAGTTCTACTTACTTCAGTTTTCCAGACTGAATTCCACAATGTGTGTCCTCCACCCTACCAGGTTATCTTCTGCCCTTTAACATTCTGAGTTTTCTGATGACTTTTACATTCAAGTTCTCCTTTTCAAAGTCTCTACGTTTGTCTGTGCCAATAATCACAGAACGCAGTCAGAAAATTTTCTGCATGAAATAGAAAATAACATCAGCTTATTTATCTAATTCCCTTGCTAGATGTAGTTTCTGTATTAGATATTAAGATGATATTAGAAAATGAGTATTTCAGCCCAATGGGCATGTATGTGATTACTTATTTCTGGATCCCAGGAAGGAAGCACAGAAAGGGAGCACATTAATGGCGTCAGGGGTCTGCTCAGAGGAGTCTGTTCTGGGTCAAGACTCTGGCATCAGAGACCACACAAGGAAATTTATAGATCACGTGCAACGAATTCCTAGAACCTTTTGCCAAAAAGCTTAACAGAAACAAAACCATAGGACAATAAGTAAATGGAACCTTCAAGCTGACCAAATAGAAAGGCAATGACTACTTACCTGGAGTTTGAAACATTTCTCATGGATTTTTATTCTTTTCATATTCTGAATTTGAAAGGAAACTACTCAGAATACTGTAAAGATGGAAATGTTGTCAAGAACAATGTATCTTCTGTAAAGATGTTTTAGAGTTTCCTGCAAAATGTGGTCTTTATATGCAGAAAATGAATATATTTTGTGCATTGCAGTAAGCCAGCTTTCCCTCCACAATTACATGCTTTCCACTGCCAAGGAGAAAGTTAAACTGCTAACAATCTGACTGAGGAGACCACAGAGCTATTTGACTCTCATCTTCCTATCTCCTCTGATCAGTTTTGGCAGCTGGGGATGAATTGCATTAAACTTTGCCTGTATCTGCTAAACCAAACAGTTTATTAAGAGAGAATAACTTCATCAGGGTGGACAGAGAGTGATTGACAAAGGAGAAACCAATCCCAAGTTTAACTAAAAGTTCTGCCAGTGATATTTGTGGGATCCCTGACTTCAACAGGACTGACCAACTGTATGTTTCACTGATCATTCAGAACCTCTGATAATAATCCTATTCTAATTTCTGCTTGTTTAGAGGAGATACACATTTGCAAAAGCTTCCCAAATGATGACTGAAATATTTCTTAACAAGGTCTTCTGCAACATAAAGCACAGTGCAGCCCCCACACAATATTTCACCCCACTTAAGATGAGAGTGCTCTCTGTGCTTTCTTTCTGGGGTTAAAACACTCTTTGGTATCTTGTCTGCAGCCTCTAACTAGTTTTGGTCCTTGTCCTCATTAGTTCTAGTAGCACTGTGTAATTTTTTTTTTTTCTTTAGGCATCCTAAGAGTATAAAATGTTATTGGAAGAAGCCCTAAGGCTACTTGATGTGAGGAAAAGAGAACTACTCCAAGGAGAGTTGCTGGCCATTTCTGCGCCCACTGCTGCTTCAATACAGATGTTGAAAACCAAAGAGTCACAGGCCACAAAGCTGATGGTTCTCACCCCAGCAAGAATCTTGTACAGTGATCCCAGAGGCTGAGGAATCCAAGTTTTTTTCTGCCAAAGACAAAGGTGCAACACCAGCTGAACCACAACTTATCCTGTGTAGCCCAGTTCAGTGGGATTTTCATATAGCCCAACAAGAGGTAATGCCCTCACCAACACACACTGAACTAATTTGTGATTGCCTGAAGGCAGCAAGGCCCACAAGGCCTTCTGTAACCCTTGCCTCATTCTTTTGCTGACTGCATGCCCCAATAGGAAGGACACAGTCATCAATAAGCAGCACACAAGCCAGATCTTTCCCTTCAGTTCTGAAGTATACAGGGAGGATACAAGATAGCTAACAACCAGAGGAATAAAAAGATTGGCACATTTACTCACAGTGTAGGATGAAGCAAAGACAGGAGCAAACTGACTCAGAAGCCAGGTGACCAGCCCAATTCCAATCACACAGCAACTGCCAAAAAGTGGCACCATTATCACACACATAATCCTCCCTCCACTCCTGATTGTGATGGCGTCCCACCACCATTGAGAGCTCTGCCAGTAACTGGAAACCCTACATACTGCATCCACTATATAACTAAACTTCCCCCACTCACTGCAAGCAGAGCCAGCCTTTATACTGTTAACCTTAAAGGCTGGACATCTGATATTAGTCCTAAAGGCAGAGCACCTGGTGGTGATTTCCTAAGTGGTTTTCACCCAAATTTGGCCAGGTTTTGAGAGAAAACCAAGAGGAAGATCTTCACTGCCTGCTTGTAGACATCATCCATATGTCAACTCTGATTCAGGTCTGGGAGTTTAGACACCAGCAGTTCACTCATTTATGTTGCATTTGTATATTTAGTGGTCAGTGCAGAAAAGAAATCTGTGAAATTATCAAACTCTTTAAAAACATATATTAGATAGCATGCATAAGGCAAATCCACTTAAAACTTAGGAAATGTATGGTATTCTATTTCTTATCATCCCTCTTTGTACACACTGACCTTCTGCCTTTATAGTAACACAGGTCATAATCCATCCCCTTCTTGTTTTTATGTAGATTTATTAATAAACAAGTTCTCTAAAAGTCAGCCTTCCTGCCTTGCACATTCAGCTAAACATTCTCTTCCTAACCTTCAAACTTGCTCCTGCATCTGGGCTTCATTTAGTCTAACACTTGAAGTGTTGCTGCTGAAATGAGCTCTTTGCTTTCTTTGCTATGTCCACCTGTATACCAAAATAAGGATCTTGTCTTTGTCCCTAAGGCTTTCCCTCTCTTATTCTTACTTTATACTGATTTTTCACATGTGCCTCAGTGTTCCCCTTTACTGGGACCTTGTGAGCTGATAATGCCTAAACATATAAGAAGCTGTGATTGTACCACTTATTACACTAAGAATGTGTAAGAAACAGGTAACAAACTGCTGATGATTCTTCAGAAGGTCTGTATCCCAGTGTACCAGGTCTTCTGCCTCATTGGTTGGAGACCTTATGCTCTAAAAGATACAAAGAGCAATACGCCTTGGGACTTTCTGACACTATCAATCTCCCTTATCAATAAATATTTTGAACAAGTTAAACCACTCATATAACCATCTCATTGCCTTTCCACTTTGCAAAAATATGTTCAGAAGTCAATGTAACCAGTTACCAGATAACAAAATCCACTTGTTCATTCAGAAACCCACTTTTGATGTGTCATAAGCTTAAATATGCGCACAGATGCTCTCCCCACAAACAATTTATATAATGTCGCTGAGAGGCATTTCAGAATAGGAATATTTAGCTTTTAAATACCTTAATGTAAAGCCCACTCTCAGATTAACTAATATGAAGCAATCGCGACTTTATGAATACCCTGATTACCTTTGGAAAAATTTATAGGATATTATTGAATAATAAGCAATCAACACATCATTCTATTGCAAACTAACTCATTCCCAGTGTAGGAAAGAGAAAAACCCTAAAGATGATGTAAGTTATTGCATGGAAGATGCAGTTTGAAGAAGGAACTAGTATATTAAGCCAAATTGCATGGCAAGAAACTTCTTATACCAGTAGTTCTTAAGTGTCAGCTTTTAACTTAAATTTATTAGTTTCTAGTGTCCCATCTAGCAGTACCTGTTTGTA
Organism: Merops nubicus; assembly: GCF_000691845.1. Taxonomy (NCBI): domain Eukaryota; kingdom Metazoa; phylum Chordata; class Aves; order Coraciiformes; family Meropidae; genus Merops; species Merops nubicus. The sequence continues at coordinate 7,376 of NW_008611397.1, forward strand.
AAGATGTGGTCAAGAATTTGTAACAGTGATGGCGTTTTTACTAAAATTTTATTTTCCTGTGAGGAAATTTAATGGTTGTCATGTTCCACAGTAAAAAAACAAACAAACAAACAAACAAACAAAAAAAAAACAAAACAAACAAAAAAACCAAACCAAACAAACAAACACAAACAAAAAACCCTAACCAAACATTGACTGCTTCAGGTTGTTTTATTTTCAGACTTTGCAGTGTTTTGGCTTCCAAAAAGACATAGAATTTCCAGACTATATAATTTTGGATGCTAGCTGTGTTTCATCCCACATGCTTGTAATCTGAACACATTTGAGATAATTTCTCTGGAAACAAGGATTAACTTTTGGTTTTCAGGCTATAGTGTGCTATCTGTTTTTGAAAGAGAATTCCCTGACAAAATTTGTGAGGTTAAAATGATTTAGGGACTTTTTGTCAGAGAAACAATTCCATTTTCCATCAAGTTTAACATTCTATTAGTTATCTTTGGGGGCTTGATTCAACCTCACTGAAGTCCATCAGGCTCTTTCCACTGCTCACAGAGCCAATAGCATAAATTTTCATTTGGCTTTGGTCACTACTGCCTGACATCCAATATACTTTATCATTATACTCACAGCTAGCTTTATATAGATGATCACTGTTGACATTGTGATTATTTAGATTTTTATTTATTAACCTGCAGAGCTATTGATCCCTATAATTAACAGAGCATACTTGGGAGATATTCTAGACAGACCTACATGACGATAGCCTAGTTTGCATTCAGATAGGTATCTTGGCACTTTGTAAGAGGACGTTTCTTTCTTTCTTGACTTTGTTATGAGGTCAATAATTTTCCATAAGTATATGTGGGGAAAAATTTTGTTGAAATTATATCCAGGGCCTCTTTTTAATAATTTTCCTTTGCTATATCTTGCCAAGATTATTTAAGCCTCCTAGTGCATATTTATAGGAAGCTTGGACAAGGATGGAAGGAGGATTCATGTTTTTGAGTTCTCGTTCAAGAGTCTGAATATTTCATTGCTTTATTAAAAAGGAGAATTTTCACCCTGTTGTAGCTTTTGGATACCTGCAAGAAACATGTTTTCACAGGTTACTCCAAGGTTTTTAGTACAAACATTTATATCCAACGTGCAGTCACAGCACATGCCTGTACAGCGATGGATACACTCCAGAGCCTTTGTCACCTGCCAGCCCCACACCTGAGCCCTGCCTGGCTCTGGAGGGGCTTTGTGCTCCCTGTACCAGGGAGAAGATTTCAACCTGGGGCTCTTCCAAGACAGGCTTGGCTAATGTTGTCTTGAGACAGATCCAGTACAATGTTTACTGGAGACTATGACATGGCTTTGACCTCACCTTTGCCTTTAACTTTCTCCAGTTTCAAGTGCCATTTGATTTCACTGGTATTTTCTTTTTCTTTGTTGCTTAACTGCTGCTCTTCTTGTATTATCTTAAGTATGGATCAAAGAAAAGAAAATACATATAAGACTAGTCATTTTGTCTGTCGTTGAGGCAGAGAGATCTGAACACTCACCAAAAGAGGGCTATAAACTTATCTGTAAGATTTTAATATATGCTGAAAGCATTTCTTTACATCATTACAGAAATAATGTTTACATAATAATAATTTACCCCATTACAGAAATAATGGTGCAGGATGTGCCTAATGATCCTAGGAGTTGTATTTGGGACACCAAAAGGTTCTCACTCTCCCCAGTGCTGGTACATGTCTCTTGTACATTGACATGCTCCATGGTGTTTGCTAGATAGATCCAGATAAAGAATGAGAGGCTCTTGACTAGGCTCAAGAAAGAGAGCAAGCTTGGTGGAGCATGAGGGAGTGGTGGGCACTGGGGAGGCAAACAGCCCCCTCTGACTCCTGAGAACTGAAAACCAGTATTATTTAGCAGACTGCCTCTGCAGATGGATGAGTCCTGCTCAAAAATCATTCAAGAAAAGTTAGGAAAAGAGGCCCTCACTGGTATGACACCTCACATAGACTGTGTTCCTGTGGAATTTCCCAGCAGAGTTCCATCTCATCAGACAGTTGACTAATGGGTCACAGCTGTCATTCTTCATTTCCTGTGAAGAAACTTGCAAGAGGTAAAGCTTCAAGAACAGCCCTCTTCCTTTTCCAAACTGCATTCCCATCATAAAACTTGGAGAAGTTATAATAGGAAAAAAATGTATTTTTTTTTCTTTGGTTGTGTGCTCTCAAACTGTTCTGAAGGGTCTATAAACTGGGGCATGCAGCTGTGCAATGGATAATCTGCATACTTACTTGTTCCCTGACTACAGGCCAGAGGCTTCTCTGTGACAACATATGAGTTCTGACTGGGCACCAGGTCTGAAAAATATATATGTACACATTGTCATTGCACATCTGGAATTTAGAATTGCTAATGGATATGCTGTGATAGAAAAGAAAAGTGTCTGGCCAATAAACTTGGTTTATATATTTATTTTAAAAAGCATTACCACATTTCTGGCTAGTAGCCTTTCATCCCCTAGACTTTACACCAGTGCATCTGGAATGCTAAGCAGCTCTTCCAGGGATGCAGCCATATCCCAAAAGGCACCTTTTTGTATTTGAAATAACTTTATAAAATAATTAAAAAGGAGGAAGGTGGTGTTTTTCCATATGGCAACTTACAAACCAAGCATATCAGTTCCTACAATTTCAGCAACCATAGGTGAAAATTTTCTCTCAGATTCACAGTTAACCTACATTAACTTCCAGGATACTGCTATAAACATGGATAGATATCTTCAAATAACATATTTTGACCTTATTATGTGTACAACTCCAAAGACCAATTACTTGCAAATAGCTTTTTGCAGGACTAGCAGTGGGGATCTGAGCGCTTTGAGTTTCTCCACATCACTGACTCCTCTCATTGTAGTTGCCAAACCTGTGGTCAGGGCAGATGGAACAGTCCCTGCACTATGGCTCACCCTCCAAAGGGCCAGGGATGTCCTGTTTGTCACCTTGGTCTGTCTCAGGTGCTGGGAAATTGGAAGAAAAGAAAGGATCAGACACCAGCAAATGGAGAAAACTGCAAGATTGCTGCCTGTCCAGGCATACTCAGAGGTGGCCACCAGAAAATTCCATACCACAGCGATGTGTAAATGTATATCAGCCAAGTTAAAGGCATATCTTGTTTACTGGCCACATTCACAGTTATGAAGCCCTGACATGGTGTTTCCCATTTTGATGCAGAGGCAATCTGAAATGCCCACCCTCACAAAGGTAGCCTTTCATTTTACTTATATTTGGCTCTGTAAATCTCATACCTTTATGCAACGTGCTCTGTGCACAGAGTATATTTAAGGCAGGAGCAAACTCTGGGCGAATGGCAACAATTAGTAACCCTGTTTGATTAGGGAGGATTTGTAGGGCTGGATTACTGAAATCCTTAAGAACCAGAGACACATTTTGATTTCCTTCACTCAAGAGTAGGAATTAGGCTCAAACTGTGAAATTAGGGGTAAAAGATCGGCTTTTTACCATCAGACCACCAGATGGTTTAATGGCAGCTGCTTTGTTCTCCATATGGTGGCTTTACAGGTACTTAGAGCATATGAAAAAAAAACAACTCATGAACCCTTTCCCACCCATTTCTCTCCAATGGTCCCATGATTGGCTTCATCAACAAACCCAGAAACAGTCCAGTCAGTGCTTTACAAAGCTTTATTGCAAGATGTGTTTACATAATGCTGTAGAGGTGAGCTTTTTAACTACTTAAATCAAGAAATTCTGGACACAGGTCTGCAGTCAGTTTTCCATATTGACCCTGCATGGCACAGAAAAAAAAAAAAAAAAAAAAGTGTGATTGCATCTTTCCAGACAGTAAAGTGGTGAGAGCGGGGGAAGAAGAGGCAGATGAGGGGTGTGTTAATAGGAAAATCACCCTGGTTTACACTAGATATGACAAAGCTTCTGAAGGATCAATACAAATGGTAGGTGAGATTCATGTGTAATCAAATCTTAAAGAGTAATTCAAGTTCTTTATGAAATTAAACTGAGAAACAAAAATGTAGTTTCATGACAATTAAATTCAACATAAAACAAATTCACCTAAAATGAGAAAACAACAAACGAACCCAAAAACTCAACCAAAAGGACCTGCAGATATTATCTCTGACCATGCATGGCTTCTTTTTTAAATTACAATTCACAGAATAACACTGCTGGAAAGCCTATTTTACACTATGCTACACAAAACATGAAAAAACAAGAGGAGTGAGATTTACACAATTTTACAGTATTTCTCCTTCGTCTAAGAAACACGTCCTTTTCTACTTTACATTTTTTTACAATTCCCAGCTCACAAAAAAAGGACACTATACGCGCAAAGACAGTCTTTTAAAAAGGAGAAATGCACCCAATGCTACAAATAAACCTTTTCTTTCACAGAAGCCTCTGTATTAGATAGTGATTAACCAAAACATGTCGCTATCTGCCACTCAATTTGAAACGGACTAATTAGAAATAATTTTAATTTTTTTTTTTTTTTTTTTTTGCGTGAACATAAAACTATACAACATCTCTGAAACTCCTTGCATTACTCTCTAAGTAACTACTAAACTGCTTGCCAAAAACCTCTTGGGATCACATTTGAAATGCCAATTAAGCCAGCTGCTGCCCCAGTTGAAAAAATGAAGGTAAGCCTTACAGTTTGTTCAAGTGTTTGCAAATCGTTTTTAACAGTTGCCTGTAACCAAACATTTTCCCTTTCAAAAATGCTTCAGCTTATTTTCTTTCAGAGCCTGTAAGTACCTGGCTGTTTTCCCTGTGGAGAAACATTAACACTTGTAGTCCTTACAGCTTAGGCAAGTGTTTCTTGCACCCTGATGCTGGATATGCAGAGCCACCATCTGAACACAGCACAGGGACAGCCTCTCTGCCTCCACTCCCACACACAACCCACCTCAAAGGCAGCCAGAGGAGAGGTACCTGTGCAGTGAGTGCACCAGTGTTGAAGAGAGGGAGGAAGATGCTCGTGCTTCTGAGACCACGTCCCTGTCCATCCTTCTGATAAAGGCAGGCAGAGTGTACTCCTAAGTTGTAGCAGGAGGATAAAGGATGTGAAAATGGTTGGCTGCCATCTTGTCCCCATTTCATCTTAGTGAAGTCAAAGCACTGTAAAACAATTATCATCCCACGGAAACACCCCTGAATCCAAACTACCACCACTGGCCAAAGTTTCTAAAGCATTCTGCACAGACACTTGCTGTTGTTACATCACCAGGGACGCTGGTGTAGAGCCGATGCCTGACAAAGGGAACCGTTCACTGCACCTACAGGGGCTTCTGTGCCTCTCGGGTTTGCAGTAGATGTTGTAGTCCTCACTAGTGACTTTTCAGTGGCTTTTGGAATTTACCAGGGTATGTTCAGAGCACAGCACACCAGGGATTTGAGGTGCTGTCCTGCCACGCTATCTAGTACCTTAAAGGGGAATGTAGAACATTGCAGGAGGCCCTTGCTGTTCAGTCACATCAAGACTCTGACTCCAAATTTCTATTAAACTGGGGCATGAACTCTTATTTAGATACTCACATGCGACTTTATATTAAGCTAAAGCCAAATCTTCTCTATCTATCTACAAATCTGATGTCTTATTTTGCTGACAGTTAATCATTACAGAGATTTATAACAGAGGGGGTTCAAAAGAGAAAAAAGAAACGTATTTTTAAAACTGCTTTTGATGCTGTTTTCAGTATTTTTTGGAGCAGGAAAGATCTTCATTACAACAACATCTTTTTGTTGTTGATTTTGGATTATGGACAGGTATCTATCAAACAGAAGGGTCACATGTAGCAGCCAAGGGGCTATAAAACATCTGGAATCCATGAGCCTGGTGCCTGGCCTTACTGAAAAGTGAAGAGTGATGAATTTAATTTCTGTGAGGGATCTTTCACTCTTGATTGTGGCACACAGCATTCCCTGGGGGTGCTTCTTCACCGCAGCCACATAACTGCTACTGAAAGTTATCCCTCAGTTGGGACCGAGGGAATATGAAGTATTTGTGTGCAGTCTGCTTTTAAACACCAAGGGAGATGAAAGGAAATTAGGATAGCTTCCCTTTGGTGGCCATTTCATATGCTGAAGTTTATCTCAGCATCCAAATCAGGAAGGCATTATGGTGGTAGACAGACAAGTTATTGGCAGCAGATGGGTGCCGAGATGAACATGAGCAGTGACTCTGACAGCTTGCTGGAGAGACAAAACTTTGGGCACGGACATTTTCAGCTGACTGGTACTATGAGAAAGAGAAGAGAGGTAGTTATTATGGCTGCAAGTGTTTTTAAACACCCTTCATGGATCTTCAAGGGAGAAATGGGAACATGTGTTACTACATTGTGTTTCTAAGACCTCTATATTTGTCACAAAGACACATCTCACACCTTTTAATACAACTGTTACATCCTTATGGTGGGCAGTTTTCATGGTGGAGGGGCAGGCAGCAACTCAAAGCCTGAAGGTTACAACCTGAACAAAGGCATACATATATAAACAATTCCTCCATTTTATCTGGAATCCACTAGTTAGATGAAGGGGAAAAAATGTTATTCCCACAATCGGGACTTAGTAGCAGCCTCTGGAGGAAATACTGCCACTTTACAGATTAACACATTGGGCTGCTGGCCATTTCTGTCATGAACCAAAATGGAAATATTGCGTTGTTAATGTTTGGTGATCTTGTTGCAAGAAACACAGAGGACAGTGGAATTAATCTTACTGTATACTACTGCATAACAAGACCAAATTAGCCTTCAGAAAAAAAATGTTAGCAATTTTACAGATAGAGTGGAGGAGCTTGGACAAAAATGCAGAAAACCAAACATAACGGGAAAATGGAGAAGAATATGCTTTATGTGTAAGCCACTTTCATCTGGAGTCTGAAAGAAAAACAGCGCCTTTTCCTGAATTTATTCTAACCCCATTCCCCATATTTAATTTTCTCCTTGATAAAAAGTATATGACATTTTGCACAATTCCTGGAAAATGCATATGCCCAACTACTAGTAATTCATCAGCTATGTTATGTTTCAGACACAGATACCCTGCTATATCTAAATGTAACAAATTTGTTTCCTGCTAGCCATGGTCGCCAATAGTCCCCTACTTTGCACATTCAGTACATTTTAATTATAATACTCAGTTTTAAAAATGTTTGATTTTCTCCCTTCAATCAAATATAGGACCTCTGTCAACATAAAAGCATTTTGTTACATTTTGGCTTCTTTTATCACTTAACTACTATAACAGTTCAACGTAATCATTACATTCAGGGTGTCTTCCTCTTGTCTTCCTCCAAGACCTCCACAAACCTCCATTACCTTCATTTCTTTGTTCTAAGCATCCGTAAGAGAGATTTAAAAAGTCCATAATGGTGAGCATCTCTATAATCCAGATGCTTCTAGGTCTTGCTTATTTTACAGTGAGATTAAGTATATGCCATTTCTTTCTGTTTCCTAACCAGTTTCCTCCTTTTCACAGCTTTCAAATACACAATACATTTTATTAGTCACACAACTGCTGCCTTCTGCCTACTTGTACAATTAGCTTTTTAGCAAGCCGTGGGGAAAATCAGATCAAACGTAATGCTATTCTTAAGAACCTCTGCTACTTAGTGACTTTTTACCCATGAACTTTGACATGTGAAGACTCAAGAAAGCGACAAATAAAGAATGAAATGTGACGATCAACAGAGCAACAGCATAGATAGGATGTTCCATCACAGATCTCATTGCACTGTTGTCAGCTACCTGGTTCTCTCATCACTTGGATACTGTGCTCAGTGTGATGTGATAGATGACTGAGGTTTCAAAGGTTTATTGTGTTTGGTTCAACTATCCTAAACAATCTTCAGCGATTATCCTGTCCTTAATGAGAGCAGAGTAGAATAACTTCTTGATGTACCTGACCTAGGTTGGGTGCCAGAAGCAATGTGCTATGGCCCTAGGAGCCCAGTATAAACTATTAATTAATCCTACTTTTCAAGTGTGTTTTGCAGCCAAAATTGAACACAGTTAACTAGCTACCCTACTTAACTAGTTGCCCAGTTAACTAGCTCGAAGGAAGCCTCAGCTGTTACCACTATGCAGACACACCCTGAATCTTAGAGGCTAAGGCAATGGAAAGAGATGATCTTATGCATCCTTGAGGACCGACTGGTCATGTACAGACTTTGGCTTAAAAAATTCCCTTTTACACTATTGTTATTTGCAGTTCTCTTCAAAATGCTTTAGCACTGGCTAGGGTGACCGTGTTCAATTCATCTTCACTGCTATACATGTCCACTTAAAGGCAGATGAGTTGATTAAAGGTTCTTCAAACACACATGCTGAGGGGAGTTATAAAAGTAATTTCTAAAACAGCAAGGTAAGGGCAAACATATTGAAGCGTTCACTGTGGTACCCTCTCCATTTGCATCAAGGATAATCACAAAAAAAGAGTAAAGAACAGCAGAAACACAGCAGGCTTTTTGCAGGGCCGTTTCATACATAGATCCATTAGTTTGAAATAAAATCACCACCACAGTATCTTGTAGCAGAGAAAAGCAGCATGAAGGGCACAGGCAAGTGAACAAAACTTCTTGATCTTAGCATCTGAATGTATTTATCGAGTACATAAAATTGTTGGCATGATCTCTTTGAAACTGTACAAACACACAGTACAGCCACAGGTCAACAAGAGGAAGGTATTCCCTGTCCTCCCCTGTGCGTGCATGCTGCTATGCACGGGATGAGTGTGTGTTAACACACACAAATTCAGGATCCTAAACTTTCTACTTGTATTTCTGGCCACCTCCTGCCCCATAGAGTGAATCCCACTGAATACACTGAGTTCCTACAGAAAGACATTCTTCTCCTCCTGTCCAGGTGGAACAGTAAGGCCCCAGAGTGAAAATCATGGTCCAGCTAGCTTCAGCAAATGATTTCACACCATGACTGTATGTGTATAGATACATGCACACGTTTCCACACATTCATTCTGTACATATACAAAGGTACACATACATTTTTACATTCTTTGGTGGCAAAATAATAAAAAAATCCAAACAAACCACAGGGTTTTTGCTTAATGCATCTGCTTCAGAAAAATTTGGGTCGCTGTAACAGGAGTTATTTTGCCTTTTTAAGGACTGTTCCTTGCATTGACAAAATGCCATACATTTACAAAGACTAAAACGGGGCACAAGGAAAGCCAACGTAAACACAGCTCACATGACAGATAACTTAGAGAGGAACCCCTCCTACCCACATCAACACACCATGAGAGAAGAAGCCGTATGCTTTCACCTATAATCATTCAAATGCTTCCTCAGTTACTGTCCAGACACTGTGCTGAGCTGTGGCACAGCCTTCTTCTGCCCTGGCTGTGGGGTTTTGCTTTTTGTTGCTTATTAAAATTGTACTAACAGAAGATGGGACACTGGGAGCAGCAGAGGAGGCTGGCAGGTCAATGCCACACCAAAGGGTTGTCAGCTTGTGTGCTTCAGATGAATGGCTCCTTTTGTCGCCACTTCTGGGATGTCAAACCTGCATCTCAGAAGTGCTGATGAGGCCCAGTGCTTTGGCTTCTTCTGGTGTCAGTCCACTCTTTAGTGTCCTTCTCACTGGATGGTCAGGAATTCCAAAACCAGGCAAAAAAAAAAAAAAAAAAAAAAGCAAACAATTAGAAGGGATAAATACACAGGACTTTCAGCTGAAAAGAACCTTGTTAACATGCAAGCTGAGTCAAATCAAAAGTTGTTATGTACTCAGGGCCGCAAGTTCAGAAACACTGAGCAATGCCCTATGCCAAATCCACGGGAGCATGAAGTACTCAGCAGCTCCAGTCAGGCGAAAAGACATTTGCCATTGACCTTTGGCATTCTAAGGAAAAATACAAGGGCATTTTAAGATTTTTTTTTTTCTTTGAAATGGTATCAGTTGATTTTCAGTCCACAGAAAATATCATCTGCCCCACTATTTCACAGTTTCATAAACTTTTTTTTAAAAGGGTTTTTGGATCTTTATAGGGCTCAACTGAATTTAACACTACTAAATCCTATGTGACCCTTTAAAAGTGTATAAAAAAACAACCTAAAGTTAAAAGATTAAAAATGTGACTATTTTATAGTCAATTCAAATCCTTAAAACTATTGTTTTCATACATGCTCCCCTTTTTTCTGTAATGTCCCTCCATCCTAGCCCCATTTGTGTCATTTTTGCCATTAGCAGTCTGCAGTATTTTAATTGAACCTAAATAATGAATCTAGGCAAATATCTTGTTACTTAATTTTCTATTAAGTGTTCTGAACACTAGCTCCGACATAAAACTTTTAAAATTTGTGACTGGCTTTTTTATTTGGAAACAAGTGACTATGTGACTGCAGGCACTGAACATTAGTGTCCTAGTTTTTCTGGCACCGCAATTTCCAGGTGAGTGGGGTTTAAGTGTAAGACACAAATGGGGTGTTTACTCCACACTTTGATGTTCCTCAAGTATAAAATGCACATTCAGAAGTTTAAGCTGCATGCAAAGCATAAATAATGACTTCATGTTGAACAAAGTATAACTGGGGCCCCAAAATAATCAAGTCTAGAGGAAAATCTTAGAGAAATTTGAAGACAGAGGTTAAAGATTTCTTATATTGCTACCACCTAGCATGATTAAGATCTCTAACTTATTAAGATATTCAGCCCATGTAACTGAAACTGGGTGGCCACACTCAAGGGTCTAGCAGCAGTGAGAGGATGGATTGGATTGGTGTAGAAAACAAGAGGATAAGGGAAAGGGAAAATAGAGCATAGCTGAAAAATTGATACCATGCAGGTAGGAGAACTGTGTGTGATAGTCAGACTGCTTTCATCAGTCACTGGGGTTAAACAAATGAGCTGGGAGAGAGTGCCACACGTGTAATTGTTCCTCTATTATCAAACCCTTACTCAAAAGTTTTTCTCCAAGGCCCTGTCTTTTCTCCTATGGTATTTGCATACTTATTGAACACCACTAAGAGTCTGCATGGCAGACTTTTATGATATCCACTTTTTCCTATGATACTGATCAGCTACATCTTCCAAGTTTAATTACGCTTACCTTAAGCAGTACAAGGTTAAATGCAACTGATAAAGCTAAGATTAAGAAAGACAAAAAAATACTACCCGAAGAACAATATACTTTAAAAACCACTCTGGCCTCAATGGTGCAGAACACCCAGCACATACTTTTGAGGCAGCTGTCATCACTGACACCCTTTTATACTGCTCAAATTTGGCATCTAAACAGCCACAGTGACAAATGTTAATTTCTAGTCATGAGCTACGAAATACCTTAAGGTCTTATGGTCTCAGTGAATCACCCAACTTTTATTTCTCTATTAAAATGGACTATACCAGAAGTGAAAGAACAAATACAAGAAAGCTGCAGCAGCAACATTTTTGCCTGGTTAAAAGCAACAGTTCCCCCATGCAGTTCAGCTGCTTACCTGCCTGCACTGCCTCTCCCTTGAACACACTTTTTTCTGTGTGCTCTATAACATGAAATGCTGAGCATAGCTAGCTTGGACACCAAACAGTAGAGTCATGTTAACATAGACTAATACAACTGATTTTTAAGAAGAGCTTATCAGAGACCAGCCAAAAGTCTCTGTCACTAGACTCAGAGTGGGACTGGACGTTGCTTCCCAGGAGAGTATTCCTCTTCTGTGGACATGAAATATCCACAGCAGCTATACTGTTGAATCAAGGAAACAGTCCATCATCAGAAAAAAAATATGTACACAGGAGACCAAACTTTCACAGGATGACTGCCTAGATAACTTACATCTTCCCACTGAAGGCAAAAGCTAAATGCCTTCAGGAAACGGACTGCAGAACAAATTTCCACATTTTAGACACTTTTGCAGAAGTGTTAAACCAAACTGCTATCACACATATCCCTAAATCTCTCAGACCACAATTACTCACATTTGCAAACAGCACACAATTAACCACTGTAAAACAAAGACATTTTTCTTGTCAGATGGTAAGACAGGAAGAGTGAGGGAACAAGCGCACTATTTCTGTTTGTAAATACTTCATTGGAACTGAGGTGCTCAGCCAAAGCTGGTCACATACTGGAATACACAAAATTCTGATCTTATTTATGACAACATATGTCTGAAATAATCTTCTTCAGGTCAGTACAATTACCACTGCACAGATAACTGGGACTGAGTCTCTGTCTAAGAACTGAAAGCGAAATGTGTGCCTCTGTAACCTCCACCGAGCAGAATACAGCTGTTTAAAGTCCTCCATCAGCCTGAGTTTTGGGATTAGTAGTTTACTATGAAAAGCCAAATGGATTTACAATAACATATAGGTCTCTAAAGAAAATTACAGGAGTTTAGATTCAGAAGTCATAATCAGGAGTTGAAATACCATGGTAGAAACCATCTTCATGGGAAAAACAAGGAAGAAAACTATGGAGTCTTCTTCACATAAGCAAGATTTCTTTCTGAATCTCTTGCTACCTACCTGTCAAACATACTGAAGTCTGAGTTTAAGGACTTCACTTATAACCCTCAGATGACTGAAAAAAGAAATACTGTATGTGACATGTGTCAAGGACAAATGCTCTGTTCTGGGTTTGCTGTATGATTCACACAATGGAGGCCAACCTCAGGTTTGTACTTTCTGTGCCACTGCAAAAGAAGTAGGAATGACAATACTCAATGAATCGCTGGGACATACACAGCTATAATTAAACACAACAAACTCCTTGCATCCTTCAGCTGAGTGTCCTAACTTATCTCAGCTCTCTTATAATACAGACAGAGATAACTTGGATTTAAGATATTCCAGTGACCTAAGCTTTTTAAGGCCAGCAGTTAGAAGAAAAGCGCTCCAAACAATGTAGGACTTCGGTGGTCATAATAAGATTGTCAAGAAAACAGATAATAAAAGGCAAAGATGTGGAGAATCTTTTCAGTGCCAGAATGGTTTCCATAAACACTGACAGCTGCTGACTTGCATAAACTAAGTGTGTCGGGCCAAATACTGCAAAGTACTATGACTACTGGCAAGATGAAAGCTGTCCACCATCAACAGCAGCTAGAAGGATAATAGCTGACAGGATCATGCTCCAGACTCAAACGAGTGAATTCTTGGCCCTGCAGTACAACAGACCAGTCTGAAGAAGACTAACCCACTTGTAGCTTGAAGCATTTTGTACACATGGAGATGAAAGTGGCCTGATAAAGGTCTCTTTATATGAAAATGATAACTAATATAAGTGTAAATTACTCACAGTACATTTCCTCATCTGAAGATACAGCAGATAGATGTGGTATCAGTAGTAATACAAGAGTAAGTTTCTGCCCCACTACTCTCTGCACTGGCTTGTGGACTATGGAGGCTTGGGGATGATGAGGCCAGGAGAAAGCTAAGATAGCTAGAGGAGCAGGGACTACTCTGGGAGGTGGGTGAACCATTCCTTGACTTGCTGTTAAACAGATATCCTCAGACATTTGTCTATTTCCTCATAAAGCACTTGGTAGAGTTCCTCTACCTTGGGAAAGGTCAAGAATGTGTTTAGTCATCAAAATCAAATGCAGAGAGGTATTTTCGTCTGTGTTTTATAGTCAGTGCGAAATTACATTTCTCGAAGTACATCTTCACTCTTCCCTCTCCATTGAACTCTGCCGTGTCTCTAACTGGACTAGACATAATATCTGGGCTTGTAAAACCCTTGGCCTGCTACAGACCACATTAAACTGAGTTATGGAATGTATTTTGGAGGCAGCGACAATAAAAATAAGACTTTCAAATGACCTTTTAGGTTCTTTAAGCAATTTTTAAAACATTTGCTAAAGAAACATAACATAGAGAGAAAATAATTTTTATTCTTGTCACAAGCAAGACCTGCTGAGATCCCATAACCAAGAAACTAAACATTGTTTTTCTGGGATCAGAGGGCATGATATTCTTTGGTAATCGGGAAATCTAGCATTTTATGTGATATCTTGGCAGAATGCAGTGTGCTTATGATGAACTCAGTGTATTTGACTCTGCCTTTTGGGTCAAAATCTACACAGATGCACAGCCCTCACAGTACACTGGGAATGCTTCTAAAAAGAGTAATTCCCTAAGTGTAGCTTTGTCAGGGAATATAATTATCTAGGACTTGGTTATTTTTTAAAGAGCAAATAGCATTCTTAATTTCCCAGCACCACTTTTTTTTTTTTTTTTTTTTTTTTTTTTTTTTAACAATGCAACAAACAATAAAGATCACTCTGGCTGGTGTAATTTATTCCTGCATTTGCAATGGCTTTTGGCACGTGCATCTACACTCGTATGGACCAGTAATTTGAGCTGTAAAACAGTCTCTGTGTTGATAGGACCATTTTCCTGCTCAAGAATTCACACAGTTAGTGTCATTCCTATTACAGAAGCAGGTAGCAGACACAGAACAAAGTTTCAGGTCCAGCTTCTAACTAATGCAGCTTGTAGCTGCTGATTTGGGATGAAGAACATTCTAGGTGGTTGTAAACTACACGGCAAGGACAGCAGGAAGGGCAGAGTATAAGAGGCAATACAGGCCAGCTCCATCATCTCATTTTGTTTCATGTATCTCAGTTTTATTTTCTATTACTTATCCAGACACAGCTTGCATACTCAGTCTTTTTTTCTCTCATATATTTATATTTAACATATTCTCTTGGACTTTACTCCAGTGAGTCCAGCAATGGCCATTTGCAATTCAAAAGTTCAATTCAGACAGTCTTGCTCATATTCTCTTATTTTAATTCTGTTCTGCATTTCTGTATTTTTGTGATACTATCTATATAAGTTATACACGTTTAATGATGCATATATGATTGCTTAATATTAGTAGGCCTAAATGCTTAATAAAAATACAAAAACATTATGCATGGAGATTTTCTTAAAGAGATTTGTAGGTAATTTTTTAAATGTTATCATGCACTCCTCTGAAGAAGTACAGCCAACTGAAACGTGGTCTTTGTCTGGGTAAACCACACAGAAAAACCCAGGAAATAATGTATCATTATGTGCTACTATTTCCCTGCAGCTTTGCTATGAATCCTGTCAGCACTTCACACATGGCACAAGTCTCTCCAAACAAGAAATTCTGTCATTTACAACCATCTCCTTCTGTAACATAGGGTGGCTGTGATGCAAAAAGGAGTCCAGCAGTGGAAAAGGACACAGTGGCATTCTGTAAGGAAAGCAGAACTCGCGTTTCATCTCTAGGTGGCTTACAGTATAAGGAACAAAAATTAACATTGCTTTAGAGAACCAGGGCTACATGAAGAACATACTGGTTTCAAAGTTATATTTAACATGTAGTTGAAACTGTTAAAGTTTCCAAGTTATGTATTTCACAGACCATCTTTTACATAGCTCCAACAGTAAAGCAGAAAAGATTTAACTCCTTCCTTGAAAGTCTTCTGTAAAAAAACCAAAGCCCTTAATTTTTATGACTTTCATGAATTCCACTGTAAAAAGTTACTACTAAAAGCAACCCTGCTGCCACCTCTTTCATCATTTCTCCCACTTAACTTCACCAGTCAGAGGTGATTCCATTTGTAATAGGTAAAGCAGCAAGAGCGTACAACTCACAAACAACTGCCTCTGCCTGTGAGTACTATATACTATTTTCAAGACCATACTGTACATCAGCAATGTACAGGACAAAAAAAAAAAAAAAAAAAAAAAAGGAGGAGATGGGATAACCTTCATAAGCCATCTAACACAAGTGTTTCAGGCATGTAGCCTTTACACTGCATTCGAACTTTTGAAATGACCCACTAATGGGGTAGCTCAGGCTTATGAATGCAGAGCTGTCTGCTGGAGAGTGACCCAGCAGAGGAGCCTGACTGTGTTCGACCACCTAGGCTCTGAGGAATATAAAATAATTGTCCTTGTTAGGAATCTGTGCTGGGAAGCAAACATTAAACTGGTGTACATCATTTCAATGAGCACACCAGTTTAAAAGTAACTATAACCATAACAAATACTGTAATTATGCTAATTGGGTGGTGTTATTCTACCTAGAGAAAGCTACATCTATCTATCTATCTATATGTTTCTGACATATTGCTGGGGAAAGACAAATTCAAAGTAGCTTTGTGCAAACCTTTTTGTTCATCTTCTAAGAGAGACTTCCCTCAAAACACATTGGACACTCGCATCCCAGCGTAGTTAAATTCCAGCCTCCACAGCTCCTTCTGCTCAGCTCCTTAGTGGCAGCAGAGGGCTCTCTTTGGCAGCTGGGACATTGCGATGCTCTGCTGGGAAGCCTCGCAGGAGATCGCCTTTGTTACCGCACTTCTTTTGTGAGGTAACTTGAACGGCAGCCCTGTCCTTCCCTGTCTCCTCTCATTCTCATATGAAGAGCTTTCCATAACAACTCTGATCTTGTCAGCCAGCAACTCACTGCTGCTCATTTCTTACTCGGATACTGAAAATAACCTTTCAGGAAGGAAGGATGATATAAATAGGGACTAAATCACTGACTGGAGATAAACTCAAACAGTGCTACAATATGGAAAGAAATCAAACAAAACACATATCCTATCAATTTAGGCTTAACAGTGTGCAACTCAATCATACATTGTTTTTAATACTTAAAACTTATCTATCCCACTTTTGGGAATGAATCCTGTGACAATAATTCAAAAGCCTTGAAATATACCTTTAAAATATGCCAACTAAAATGAAACCAGAGGCTAACACAGATGAATTCACCGGCACAGTGCGTGGCAAACTGGCAAAAATGAAAACTATTTGTAGCTCTTGTAGAGATGCAAACAAATATAGTAGAATTTGTTTTTTCTACAGAGCTACAGTTGAAAAAGTAGTAAAAGTGTATACTATAACACAAGTATTTTTATAGAAAATGTCAATTCTGTGACCTGAACATGAACAGCTTTATGTCCTATGTATATTGACATAATTTGCTCTTTATCAACTGCTCATCTCTTGCCAGTTTCTCCCATGTTGCCTTCAGCTTATTCTTTCTTGAAATAAAGTAAGTGACATGTGGCCAAGAAGAGGTGACCAGAGAAATTCTAGCACTTGTAAATCCTTGTTCAGAAGCCCATGGGAAGCTGCAGAGCACTCCCTGGTTTTGGTTCTCCCGGTGCTGGAGACAGCACAAGGACATGCCAATGGTCTGTCTCCACTGCGGGATCCTGCTGGGACATGGGCGTCACCTGCTGCCAGGATGCACTCTGTGCTAAGAGCAGTGACTACCTTTTCTCCACACAGCAGGCCATCTGGGTGGGCACTGTATCCCATGAGGTGATGGCCACTCTAAAATCACTGGGGACAACCCATTACAGCAGCAGTATTCTCCTTGTACCTACAGCACATCCTCTGTGCTTGGGTAATATTCTGTGATTTTATGAATATAATATACACGTACATGTGAACCTCTGTGTAGTGTTCAATGTCTTTGTCTTCCCCCTGTGAACTAAAATAATCAGAGATAAAGGAGATGTATTTTTTTTGTAAACACTGCATATTTAGTTCTGACTTCCTAGATCAATGCAATAACTTCACATCTTTTTTCAGTTACTGTATTATAAAAATGCTGATCAATTTTGAGCAAATACTAGATTCCACAGTATCTCTAAATACCGGTACTGGAATCCAGTGCAAAGTTAAGGAATGTATTTAATGGTGCAGGCTGGGTTAAAATTTATATCTGACTTTCCTTATATAAAACGACAAAGCTTTTTCAAGCAGAAAGTTTGAGGACAAGAGCCTCAAAACAAATAATTTGTACCAGAATAAAACTCATAAAAGTGACTCATAGATTCTTCTAAAACAGTGACTGGAAAATGAATTGAAGCCTCTTTTACAAGCATATTTTTTTTTACTGGAGTTTTAAATCAGGCTTTCAAAAACCCATTTGTTTTGAAGGCTACATGATATAGAACTGTATAGAATGATGGCAATTTCACTTTCACAGCACTAAGACCAAGCAAACATTCTTGAACAAAACTTGAGAGATGAAAAATACAGTTTGAACCTCACGGGGACTCTTAACAAAATACATAGCTACCACACATTTGAAAAGTTAAAAAGCAGAATGTCTACCCCTACCTGTCAGGACCAGTTATTTTAGAAGCTAAATAATGTAATACACATTGTGAAGCAGAAACTGAATACTCATAAATAAATAGGTATCTACTTAGAAATGGTATTAGTATCAACAATCACAATTATCTATGTCATCAGTTACAAATGACAAAACTGAAACTACAGAACCAGCTATTCAGCCTCACACTTCAAATAAATACGCTAATTTACAACTATTAAAACTCATTATAAGACCTGTAGGTTACTCAATCAATCCTAGCTCTACTCTTTTTTTCTTCTACAGCTGTTGATACTAGCTTCTGGCACAGATGTGATATGGGACTACGGAGGCTTCACTCTGTAGTAAAACGTATGCTCTGTACACAAATTTCTATAGCTTACTGTGGTAAACTGTATTAATTATAAATTCTTTAAACTATAATTACTTATTGTTATGTATTGTATTTTTATTGATTATAGATCACAGTGCTTAATTCTGTCATTTTTGCAAAGATCTTGCCATCCTACAGCTGAAAGAACATATTTCTTAAAAGGCATCCAAAAAACACTAGCTATCTTGGCATCTAATAGAGATAAACTTCCAGCTGCCAGAGCTTTAAGTGCTTTATCTCACACTCTGTTCTCATTCAATAATTAGGTTTTTATTAACTGGGTATTCACCTTCTGAAGGCTCTAGTACTTTGTGTGAGGATAAAGAGACTTTGATACTGAATACCATCGGCAATACATCTATTTTTTTCTCAATGCGAAGAATTTTTGCTAAGTGTGCATCACTAACTAGATTATTCTGCCCCCTCCTCTAACTCTTGATAGGATCCAGTTACTCAAATCCTAAACAATTAGTTGCAAATTCTAAGTGAAGTTGCTATCCGCTAAAGTGTTTTATACAGACTTTCTTCTTGTAAGGCTTTTATTTTCTTAAAAGCATAATTTCCATTAACTCCTGCTTTGAGTCAGGCTATAAATACCAGAAGAACAGTCTCCCTCCTGGTATTTTGGCACTTCTGAATCTTTTCATAGCCAGAAAAAGTAAGTGGAGAGATGAGAATGAAAAATAATGAAAAAACAAAGAAAAGAAGAAGAAAAAGTTAACTGAAGCACCCTGTGAATGCCAAACAAAAATTACAAACCTCTGGATTCAAAGAGTCTCCCATGTAGTATTATGTTTGCTTAAAAACATGTTTATTCCAAAGCAGCACTGCATGTGCTACTAAAACCTGTCTAAAGCTTGTCTCAACGTCTGGTCCTTTGGCAGAACTCCTTCCCACGTTTTGGCACCTGATGACAGTGCGCTAACTCCTATTTCACATTTACTGAAGGTGGAATTTTGTATGAAATACTTGACCTGGGATGTTCTGTAGTTAAGGTTAATCCATCAGCCCTGAGCTTATTTGTCTAGGATTCAGGTAATCTCAACTCAGTTCCACAGTCCACTCGTATGAGTCTGACAGATTACTTGGGTGGTGCCTCGGATCCATTTATGCATGATGACTGTAAGAATGTTTTACTCCTTGCAAATCATTATGCAAATAAATCAATAAATCCTTATGAGATGTTTCCATATCTCAAGGGTCAGTCAGAGGGTATATTATCAGGCTAATACATGCTTCCAAAGCCTAATAAAACCCAAGGCTTTATCATGTCTCTCCTCTCCTTTTTAAACATCACAAATAATTTTGATCATATTGTCTCATTCAAATATTGGATTAAATTCTGATCCAATTATTATCGACTCCAAACCTGTTTTTCTAACTCAAGTCTAAAGCAGATTTGAAATTTTAATAAAATCTAAAAGAAGTAAGAGTACACACATACAGAGACACTCTGAGCTAAATGTGGGGGAAAACAAGATTCACACTCTGCAATGTCTCTGTCAGAATCCAACATAACCAACAGTGTGCTACTTACCATCAAATATTAGTCACACTGGGGCCCTACACTATGATTTACCATTCAGGGGCAGCTGAAGATCCAGATGTAAACAGTGCTGTATAGTCCAGTGACCTTTAAAGAGCTACATCCTTGGCACAGTAATCTGAAATTATTTGTTGGGAAGACTGCGTTGAGATCCCCACTCTTTGACCACTGCCTTGACTTTAGGGAGCCATAAGACACGTGTTCAAGCATGAAGGTTGCTAATACTAACAATGAGTAAAGAGGGAGGAAGATACTTTAGGTTCCTGTTTTAGCCTTAAGGTAAATGCTAGTCATCTGTTCTGGTTTTGCTGCCCTGTGGCTTAGTCAGCACTTCTTAGGACTTCCTCTTGGTCGTTTTTCAGAGCTCTGCCATAGCCATTCATGCAGGTGAGATATCAACTCTATTTGGCTCAATATTGCCAAGTATTGCTTTGTTTATGCCAGAATTAGTGCAAATACTTCCCACACGCTTACTCATGATTATTAAACTGGAGTATAATTTTTCATGACGCTGCCTCATGGGAATCCTATAATTCTCCTGAGACAGATCCGTTCAGTTCAGTGAGACCAAGACAGAGATGACACCTCCATAAGAGCCTAAGCCTAAGAGAACTGATTTTATGCTAGGGGATGGATATTTTAAATAACAAGGACAGGAGGGAAAACAGCATTATTTTCCTATTCGTCTATTATGGAGTTTTGGGGGGGTTCTTTCAGTTAAATGTACTTAAGCAAAATTTTTATCTTATGGATGATACTGCTAATCTTTGTGTTCTATTGTCTCAAAGCTGCCATGGTTCTACGACCTATTTTTCTTCTCTACTTTGGAGCAATTGGCATAGGCTAGATCATCATGGTATGAAGCCCATTTAGTAAAAGGATTTTCTAAGCAGTTCTATTCTTCTTTATGTAATTTCTTCTCTTACGTCACTTCTTGTAATCTTCATAGCAAACACTGCTTATCTGCCTTATGTAATTTCTTAAAATTCAGCTCTCTGTAATAAATAACCTCCTTTCTTGACTGTTTTTTGAAATCTCAGTGGTATCTCATACAGAGAGTTTAATTTTTATTTCCCCAAATCCACTGGTGCAATGCCTGTAATATTGTTCTGTAAGCTGCTAAAATTAACTTTGGCAATTGTATTCATTAGAATTTGGACTATCAAATACAACTGAGTCTTATAACTTCCTTAACCCAGTATTCCTTTGCACTCACTGTTTGTTACACTATCACTTGTGAAGGTGATTACCTAACCTTATGGGAGAACTAGACAATCCTAATTATATGATTTTTTATTTCTCTGCTAAGTTGAACGGCTCCCTATAATGTTATGAAAATCTTTCTCACCGGAAGCTGCCTGCAGTCTTCAAGAACAGAAACAGTGTATTTTCAACCTAATTCGAATTTTATGCTTTTAAAATATACCAAACTGACATGTCTAGATGCTGGGGTCTGTTTATCACACACAAGAAAAGGCCATCGGAGAGAAAAATCCAGAAGCTTCCTATGGCAACTTGCCCTGAAACTGACTTCAAATGACCACCTCAAAGGGTGACAGAGCATTTCAGTTTCTGTGGATCATTCAGTCCTCTGGCTTTCTGATGAGCTTCTAATGAATAAACACAACTGTGATGTTGTTTTCTCATATTTAACACCATTGCAGTATGTCTGATAGGCAGGTCACTGAACACTTTTCATGAGGCAATGTCTTCCAGCTGGGTACTGTGCTTCTAAATGTCAAATTTTATCTTTAAAAATATGTAAAGGTCCAGCACAGAATTAAGTTCCCCCTCTGCAGATCATCACAGGAACTCAGTTGTTATGTAGTTATCACGTACCTTAGCTTTCTAAAGTCCATGTCAGCTCACACTGAACAAACTCCCTACCAGGTCTCAAGTCAGCTTCAGTCACATCTGGATTTATCAGTAATCCTCTGTATCTTCAACAAACAGATACAGACATTTGCATCTGTCTTTAGTTGGATGACTCATTGCGTTACTCCTCCTTTCAATTTACAGTTTTGCTGACTACTCTGAGAGTTCAAACTCTTCTACATCATTAATATCTAACAAAGCTATCTGCATAACAGACAGTTATGCTGCTCAACAATTACAAAAGGTAAAAACAGTCAAATGAATACGTCAAAATGTCTCATTTCCCCATTACACTTATTTCTTGAATTTAAATTAATCTTTTCCATATTCCTGGTTCTGAATCCTCCTAGTTATTAATGACTTGTGTATGACTTGCTTTTTACTTCACATTTTTCTGTCTTTTTTCACGGCAAAAGAATTCCCTCACCTCTAAGAACCTTCTACCTGAAGCACAGGATATGTTTACAGTGGAATTGCATAGAAATCTTTTGGATTTCTGATTTTGCTAAAAATACATATCTCAGGCAAAGTAAGCCTGACAAGATTTTCAGTTCTGCACTGAAAGCAATGAGACATATGCAACATGATTCTTAGTGAAAATAATTCCTTCCAGTGGGGTTTCTCTGTGATGTCAGTGAGTACACTGAATAGCAAGCCCAAGGCAGAAGTCAAAGGATGTGTATGGAAGCCTGAAGATTGAAGGTGGTGAATCAAACTCATCAGATCTCCTTGCTCTGCAGGTAATAAACATCCTATCGTTTGCTAAGCTAAATCATTGAAGTATGCTTAAAAGTATACTTTCTAATATGTTTATGGAGGATCTGCTTGCTTAACTCACTTCATGCATTGACAAGGGCTGGTCTCTGTTCATTTCCTTGAGGTGCCACAGTATCAGACCAGATGAGTGTATTCTAGAGCTAAACTACTTAATTTGGTCATCATCCAGATATACTGACTACCTTTCAGAGTGAAACAGTTCAGTTAATAGGTTCTCCTTTCATAATTTCTCTCAGCATATATCAGCTGAAAGGGATTCTAGACTACTGAACTTCATGTTTGTTTTGAAACTGCCTTTTAATCCACTTAGGAGTCTCATCCAGATCTCGAAGAACAAACAAGCGAAAGAGATGAATTCTATCATGATTAATGACAATGGAAATCAGTCCCAGCCTAAACATTTACTGAATGCTTAATCTCTGTGAATGTTTTTACTGAGTATAAAAGCCAGCTTTGTGGAAAAATATATATTATTTTTATTACCATTATCCTGGTGGTGTGGTGGTTTCTTTTTTTTTTTTTTTTCCCTGCAAGAAATGCTTTCTTGGGGAAAAGGTACCAAGTGAAAAACAGAAATAACACTTTTTGGTGTGTGTGCATGAAGGTAATGTTGCTAACAGAGGAAATATTTTAGCATAGGATAAACCACAGAAGTAGGCAAACACACAGGAGGTTTATTTGATATGCACAAGCCAACTAGGGCAGTCAGCACGTGCAGAACACCAGAACCATGTGGGGAAGTGGGTAGCAGCAGAAGGTGATGCCACAAATAGGTACAGCATAGTGTATGACAAAGAAAGACAGACAATCCAGTGTCAGCTCATTTTCTTTGCCGAGAGTTTAGCTCATCTAACCAGTGTCCACTTTGCTTTTGTTCTTGCCACATGCAGAAGTTCCTTTCTTAGCATGTTGGGAAAAGTGGATATGTTTTCAGCACATGCTAGTTTATAGCAATCACTGCTTATACCAAATGTTTTTGATCACCTACTATGTTAGAACAATTCTACAAAAAATAAAATCTGTGTGATTTTTTGTCACTCACTGTTGTTGTTCTCCTCTTTGTCCTAACTTCCCAGAAAAGCTAAAAAGACGGATGGAAAGGTAGTCAAAAAGCCACACATGGTGAACGACATTAAACACTAAAATCTTATGTTCTTTGGGTACTTATTCTTCACATAGCAACCACAGTAGTCTCTGCATGTAAGGAGAAAAAGAACCAGAAAGATCATCACCTCTTCAACACTGCATTTACTGAAGTGCGAAATCAAATTGCTCAAACTCAGGTGCCACAGCTCAGCACTGTGGCCACACCGTTGAAAGACCGCCTTATAAATGTGCTACCTTTTCTTCCCAGTGGAAGTTAAGCTCCTCTATAACCACTTTGCAGCCAAGCAGCAGGAGACATTTTGTTTTCAGGGCTGGGGAAGGATAGTACAGAGCATGAAAGAGAAAGATTTCAAAAGGTGAAATATCTCAAACTATTTTTTGCTTTATGAATAAAGTCAGCTACAGAGACAACTACTCATCTTTATGCCAGCTCACAATACTTTATAGGATTTTAAGCCATCTCCATTTGAGGTCCCGATCTGACTTCTCCAGTTATGAAAAGTACTGTCATCAGTTTTAAAGCACCATAAACAATTCTTTTACCGCTAAGGACATTTCAGGTTCTGTAGAGGACGGTCACCCACTGCAGACAAGAATGTTTAAACAATAGTAAGAGGAATGCAGGCCAGTTGTGAGTATACACTCAAGTCACTATGAACTACCAATACCTGTCTGCCTACTAACGGCCTGCTTGCTACAGCGATATACATAAATATTTGCACGTTTTTTTGTTTTGAGAAATGTAATAGCTGTACACTCACATGACTTCCTATTAGCCCGTGACCGCTTCCTCTCCCTAGGCACGGCTCGCTGGCTTGGCACTTGGGTGGCAGACTTGACGATGCGATCCATGATCTCGTCGGCGGCGTCATCCGTTGCATTAGGCGAGTCGTCGTTGCCAGCGTTCCACGAACCAATACGGCCTGGAAAAATCCAGCAAATGAACTGAGGCAGGAGCAGACAGAAAGTCTCCTGCGTCACTTTGGTTTTGCAGTTGGTTTCTTTGGGGAATTACAGTAGGCAGCTCAGTCGTTGCTACTTCAAATTGGCCAAAGAAGAGTCTGCCTAATGGGAGAATATTTCTAAATAATACCCCAGACTCTCTGCTGTATCAGCAGACAACTGAGAGTTCAAACGCAACTACAATTTTCTATTCCCTTCAGCCTCTGCGTCTTATTCTTGACCATATGACTGGCAAATGTCTGCTAGAGGCTGTCTATCAGCCAAGGATTGCTAGCATTTTGTGACCAGGTTTCCTTTTGCTCCTATTACACAGAGACTAGCAGACATGGCACACATTAGAGATGGATGCAAATCAGCAAGACAAGTCCTTTGTACCAAAAGAGAGAAAGAACCAATTTCCAAGCCTCTGTATCGCAGTCTAGTGCAAAGATGACACAAAAAAGGCAAAAAAGAGTGGTCTGACATATCTCGTCGTCCCTTTCACAGTGAAGAATTCACCTTCTCATCACAAAGCTGTATATGTCCTGGCACAACTGCGTGTGCTCTGTTATGAACTGAAAAGCGAGAGTTGTTGGCAAGCTGAAAAGCTTAATAAGCAATTTTGGTTAAAACCACAAACAAATAAGTGAGCCATGTTTCCGAACCCAAGGCTCTGGCACTCCTTACTCCGCAGAGCTGTCAGACGCATCTTTGTGTTCCTCCACTACAGATTGCTGTTCCATGTGCTTTTTGGTTTTAAGTACTTTGAAGGCTAGTATGCAGTGTGAGTGCTAACAGTGAGCTCTGCAAAAGAGTGAGTGTGGCAGAAAAGCAAGCAGATAAAAATTCACTAGTGAGGCCCATCTGTATCATGTCCCTGATGTCAATAACCAACAGCTTTGATTAGCACTTTGCTCTGCTGCTTGTCTCCTGGCGCCCATCAAAAGCAGCTGTATTACAGTAGTGCTCCTGACAAGCTTCTGCCTGGGTCACCTTTCCTCTGCTCTGCTGTTCTTCAGAGCAACACAAGCTGAGCCTCATTATCAGGACACACTGCTTGTTAGCATTCAGTGGATCCCTTCAGCTATTCAGCTTGTTGCGCTGCAGCTTGAACGATTTCATCTGTGTACTTCAGCTAGTTGACTTCTTACACTGGGGCCACGAAACCTCTAAATTAGACAGGATCATGGTTTCAGACCTTAATAAACTACACACACAGAGATTTAGTGGTGGCTGCTCCTGATGTGCTATCAGTGGTATCAAAAAAAAAAATCAAGAAAGTTAAGATATCCAGATGTGAGGGAAAAGAAATACCAGAACAGAAAACCCAAGACATGAATTTTGGTGCATGACCTTTACTCCAAAACCATTCTCTAGGTATAGCACGTATGGGAGGGAATGGGGGGAAAAACACAACAAAACAAAAAAACCCAGCCCTGGTGAATCTGATGTCTGTAAAATGGTTTAGCACAAAGGAAGTGTTGTAGTGGCTGCTTAAAGGAAGAGGTGTACCAGCAAATCATGTCTTGGACAAAAAACCAAGGCTACCCCATTACCAAGAATGGCTGTACGAGTGAGCTCTTTTGTCAGTCTATCAGGTGTTGGAATTGGGTCAGGTTTTCATTTCCTCCCTGTCAGCATTCAGCTATCACCCATTTTTGACCCTCAGGAACAGCAGAGTGCTGTGGACCTCAGAGAAACATAGATCTGTCAGGACAACAAGGAGATGTGGGGCTGTCCACAGCAGCTTTTTATGCTCCTAGTCTCCACTTAACCCACTACCTTTGCAAATCAGCAGGGAGGTGGTTAAAAGCTTCACCATCTCTTTCCTACCCATTTTCCTCTCCCCAGTCATTCCTAAAATGCTGCAGGGTTCTTTCACTTCAATTTCTACTTGCTTTTATTGAAGATAAAAAGAAAAGCACATCATGGATCCCATGGATGCATTCTGCAGGGTTGGACTCCTAATGCCCCAAGGCATTACTTTGGCTGTGAACAACCTGTCAAAACTTCAGGCAAATTCTTCTACATTCCTGTGCCCCAAATCACCATTTCCAGTGTGGAAACACCACTGGGGTCTTCTCCTTCCTCTTTGACCCTTTCTGCCATGAGTGCTACACAGAGGGGCCATGACCACTGTTTGGGCCACTCTGAGGCTCCTGTGCCACAAGAAACACGGCCAAAAGGAAACTGCTGGCACTTACCTCGGCTGGCTCGGCTGCGAGTGCGGACCCCAAGTGCTGTGGTGCTTTCCCCACCCATGGAGGAGGTCTTCAGCACAGCTTTCATGTTCTCATGCTCTGCAGCATCCTCGGCATACTGCAGCCCCTGGGGCTGGCTCTGGCAGGGGGGCGAGCTGCTAGAGAACTTGCCGGACTGCAAGGGGAAAATGCATTTGTTGTTTTAACAGAAAACAGCACAGAGAATAGGCCAGAGCCTTGGCTGCAAATTCCAAGGAGAAAAGTGTCCTCCTGGGCTTGGTTTGGATTGCAGCTGTTCCCAGAAGAGCCAGGCAATAGTTGCTCCTCTCCCAGAGCATGTGCCCTGAGCAGAAACAAACTGGAAACAGGGAAACAGCAAGGAGCAGACACAATCAGAGGAAAACCAGATGCATTAGCTCAAACTTTATAATTGTGACCTCCTGTCCCAGAGTATAAGGTACAAAGCAAAGACTTGCCTTGAAACCTTTGACCCAGGCTGGGCCAGACCTGGGGTCAAGTATGTCACCAAGGGGGACAGCATGAGAACTGACAAAAATAAGAAATTGCTTTTTTTTTTCCTAGAATCATTGAATCATTAAAGTTGGAAAAGACCTCTAAGATCGAGTCCAACTGTCAACCCAACACTACCATGACCATTAAACCATGTCCTAAAGTACTGTGTCCACACATTATTTGGACACCCCCAGGGATGGTGACTCCACCACCTTCCTGAGCAGCCTATTCCAATGCCTTGCCATTCTCTCAGTAAAGAAATTCTTCCTAATGTCCAACCTAAACCTCCCTTCATGCAACTTAAGCTTGTTTCCTCTTATCCTATCACTAGTTACTCTGGAGGAGGGACCAACCCCCACCTCACTATAACCTCCTTTCAGGTAGTTGCAGAGAGTAATAAGATTTCCCCTCAGTCTCCTCTTTTGCAGACTAAACAATCCCAGTTCCCTCATCTGCTCCTCATACTACATGTTCCCCAGACTCTTCATCAGCTTTGCTGCCCTTCTCTGGACCTGCTCCAGCACAGATTGTTTTCTGTACAATCACTTTTCAGTAACAAGACAAAATGGGGAGAGTGGTCTAGGAAGAGAGACCTTTCTCTCTTGCCTCTGCATTGCTGCACAGAAAACTCTCAAAACTGCTCTAAACCACAAATACCTACAAGTAAGCTTAAAATACATTACCAGTAACACTGAAAAAATCCCCAGTCCCAAAACACCCAGCCAAATTATTTCTTGGCCAAAACACAAACATGGCAGTCAGCAGTTGGAAGAACAAACAAAACCTTACAAGAGATTTAGGAATCTGCCCTCTGCTTCCCCAGCCCCCCTGCAACTTCCCTGTCACCAGGGCTACGTGAACAACAGTGGCTACATTAGCTGGGCACACACAGTGTGTGGATGCTGAAGCTCCACTGGTTACTGAAAGCAGCCATCTAGAAAAGGATGAAAAGAGGAAAAAGAGATACTTTCTAAGGGGAAGTGGACCTTGCATTGCAGGGCTGCTTTCCCTTCCCAGCCTCCGCCTACAAAGGGCTGAGATGCTGGTGTTTGTTCCACTGCTCTTATCTACAGAAAGGCTGAAGCACATGTAAAATACAGTCCTGGCTGCAGAAAATACCAGCTCTGTCAACAGCAGACAGGCGTCAACAGACACTAATACCCCTCGCTATATTCAGGCATGTCAGTACAGCATCAGAAACTGAAATGTGTTTTATTTTTCCTTTTAATGCTTCTTACTCTGACCAGTTCAGCACAGATGAAAGAAGGTATGCTGCATTCCCTTCTTCCTTTGCATCAGAAACAACATTAATTATCACTTGACAGTATCAAGCCAGTCAACTAAAGGGATGCAAACCTGCAGAGCATCTCTGTCAGAGAACAGTAAATTGGAAGAAAAGACTGGGCCCTACTTTCAGAGCTCTGATCAAGTCCCTGAAGCTGTCAAGACCACGAACTGGAGATGTTTACTCTGGAAATCAATGATAGGATGATTCTATTTTAACATAATGAGTTTTTGGGGTAGGATAGGAAGTTAACTGAGTAGCAAAACAATAATCCCTACAAGGTGCTGAGCTAAATATACTAGTGTGAGGTTTATTTTTGATCGTGAGAAGTTTGTTTTCCTGTTAAAATGTTAGCTTGCAAGATTTTGATGTGGAAAGTATGCAAGTGCTAGAGTTTCATGTGTGAAATTAAAAGACAGAAAAACACAAGTGAGAAACTTCTATGAAAGTGCATGCCATTTGTGCCTAGAGTACTCTCTTACACACAGCGGGCTGAAAAGCTAATCAATACCATCTCAGAAAAAAAAAACCAAAGGATAAAGTCATCACAAAACTGTTAGTTCCTATTCACACAGGTTAGTTAAATGTTGGCATAAACTGGCTAATTAACGTAATTTTCTTTCTGTGCCCCAAGCTATATAGCAAAAATCATGCCTGGGGAAGAGCTTCTCTAGCCAGAAATATTATTTCACTTCCTTAATTTTCAGATGTCACTGTAGATTAATGCCCAAACCCCATCCTCTCGAGCAAATGTGAGAGATTGTGTCCTGACCCTTGGACCTCTGAGACTGGTGTAGTGACAGATGAGTTCAAGCTAAAACGCAAGGAGCTCATGGTGTACTATCAAAGGACATTGAGCGAATGTATGGAAAAAATGCAAAATAATTCTTCTTTAATAATTCAGTAAATTGAAAGCTCTAATGCTGAACAAGAATTGTATTGCACAATGGGTGCTCCTCAAACCAATAAATTGTTTTATTATTAATACAGCTGGAACATTATAGTTCTTAAATTATTTGTTCACTCCTTTATTAATTTTCAACATTACCTTCAGGAGCACTTTATGATAAATACACAAAGTACTCCATAGCTCACTTCTGTGGTGACTGAGGTACCTTACTTGTAATTCATACAGCTAGGAGAACCATTACAATTGTCTTTGCATCCCTATATCCTGATGTTTTTGAACACTTTATAAAATAATACCATTTGGACTTACACAGCTTAATAACGAGCATGAAATTATCATGTAATTCCTAGCTCAAGGTAACTAGTGATCTCCATAACATTCAGATCACTGATGTGGTGATACTTTGCAGTTCACTAAACAGGCATTAAAGAAAAGAAATGAGGAAACTTAAAATTATTAAGGCCTCAGATCTGGATATCCTTATTCAAGAGAGTAGTTATGCATATGGTAAAGCTGACTGTAAAAATGCATTCTCATGATTGAGTGAAAAAGCTATGAGAAAAATGTTATGGTTCTTAGTTCCAATTGAGCAGATGAAGTTGAGCAGTCCATACTATTTAAGTTAGAATTTAGGTGTCACAGCACACAGGGGACGTTGGAATGACATGCTCTTTCACAGAACCATACCTCAGCATCCTCTTCATCATCGGTCTGCCACTGGAAACAAAAGACAGGGTGAAGAAGGACAAACAGCAAGATTTAGGAAAGACAGTATGGTCAAACCACAACAGAGTAAAAGGTAACCATGGTACTGCTTATGCAACTATAGGAGGACATAAAAATTAAAAAGCATACAAGGAATGAATTCCTTAGATAATCAGCTTGCTTATTTTTTTAGTTAATTGTAGAACAGACATAGAACAAATTGTCACTGTCAGGAGGGTGTATAAAGGTTTCCTGATTTTTCTTAGAGAAATGATCAACTGAAACTACTCCTAACCCATCCTGTTTCTCTCCCTTGAGTCACGCAGTTGGATTGAACACATATTTGCCTTGTGGGTATTGAGAGCACTGGGAAGGCCTCCTTCTCCTTTTTCCAGCTCTGTTGAACACAGGGAGGTCCTGGCTGCTCTTTCTCCCAGTGCAGAGGTCGGCTTCCTGGCAATTCATTTTCTCTACACTTCAGTGCTTGTTTTAATTCCCTTTTTAAGCTGGGGCTTTTCAACTTCCAATTTAATAGAGCACTCAAATCAAATGCTGAGTAGTCTTTGAATAAATGCTCAAAGTTCTTCAGCAGCTGCCCAATATCAGATCCTAGAAATTAGAGAGCTGCAATTATCCATTGTCACTCAGGGCTTTCATCCTCTGTGACAGCAGGTGTGCAAAACTATCTTGACAGTTACATTACATTAAATGCAACGGGTATACCAAAATATTGTGGGATATGAAGTATCCTTAAATTTGGGGATTTACAAGAAATTAGCAAACTGCTTTGAGCTGTGTCCCCAAGTGCCCTGGGTACTTCTTCATTGGGTTGTAAGCTGCCCCACATGGGAAGTTCCCAAAGTAAAACACAGTTTCTCAAGTATCTGGGCTCCTTGTTCTGTAATTTTCTGTTTGATTGGTTATAAAGTGTAAACACAGCACAGAAATTTGATGTATTTTGTTATTTGTGAGTTCTGTTTTATTTTTTAGAAGAAGCATTCCACTAATTCTGTTCCCCTCCCTAATGTTACAAATACATATTTTTGACCTTATCTCCATCTCAGCTATGATTTCTGTCTGGGATTGATACATTCTGTTCCAGAAACATTCATCATTAAAAATGAAAGCCTGATTTACTTTGGCCCTCAGCTTAGTTTCAGCACAATCTCCATAAGAAGATTAGCTGTGAGAGTGCTGAGCAGCACATTAACATTACTTTTTAAGGGTATGTTTTATTCAGCGAGTGAGATGCTTATTTTTCTTTAGAGGCAGTGGCACTGGCAGAAACACAGGCAGACGTTTTGCAGAGGGACCTCAGCAGGTATGTTCCCTTTACACTGGAAAGATCCATCTGTTTTTTTCCATCCCCTGGGGGGCAAGGACTCACATTGTAAAGCAATTCTTCTTAAGGCCACTGTTCACTTTTTGGCATGACTAAGAAACAGAAAGGAGAAGAATTGGATGCAAGAACATACTTATATTCTAATCTATACGTATATCTGCCTAATAAATAAAAGGCAGGTGGAGAGTAAATTAAGCTAAACAATATGCAAAAGGCACTAAGGGAAAGGTGAAATAGCAGAGTACACACATTACAAAGTGCATGCTCCAAACAAAAGTGTACTTTTATATAGGCTAGATTTTTACAGGGCAAGTCCCAGCTGCTGGCCTCCCTGCCCATTTAATCTAGCTAAAAGTGGTTTGCTGTGGACTTTTTAAGAGCAATCAATGTACTCTTGTTTGACTTTGCTCATTGCCAGTAGCCAGGTCATTGACATTTCCCTTCCTCCTGCTCTTAGTGGAGAGGGCTCATGCCTAGAACTGCTGGCCTTCTACACCCAAAGCTACTCCAGTGAACAGCAGGAGCAGTTCACCACCTTCATTGTGTTTCCATGGCTGGAGAGAACTTTGTCCTCAACAAACACTGACAACAGGAGACAAAGTAGCAAAAGAAACAAATAAACCTTTTGCTTCACAAGGGAATCTGCTCTCACCCAGGTGTGTACATTCTACTATTTATCTCCTTCTTCATTTTGCCCTTACAAATACACTGAGGAATATTAATAAATCAGGATTTTTTCAACATGTAGTATTACCAAAAAGCACTGAAGGAATATTGCTATACTGAATACCTCTTGCAGGCACAAGACGTTAATTTTAAGAAGCTGCTTGATTCTTTTGTCGTCCAGTATTGGATATTGCAGGACTACCTGAGCACTCCCTCCTTCAATCCGTCCCTACCATTTTTCCTTTAGGCTAGCATTTCTGTGTGGTGGATTTGCAATTTCAAAATATTATTTCTATTACATAGCAATTTTGGAATTGAAACTCTTAAGTATCATAGAAACAGAGCTTCATAAATCTGGCAGACAGATGCTTATATTACCTACTATTATTAAAAATCATTAAAAAGTTCAGAATTGTATCTATAATTGTATTTCTTCCCTATTTTGCTTGCTTGTTATTTTTACTGTGCCTGAAACGAGTGCTATCTTTGGCTAAAGCCAGATATAAGGTTACAGACAGCAGGCAATTTTTCCTGTGAAACTGTGGTAACTCACTGTTCTTCTCCTTTTTAATTCCTTACACCCTGCCTCCCCGTCCCTGCACTTCATCCTTCTCTCTCTTGCAGACAACATTTAGCAAGACTTAAACTGACAGTGTCCTGTCCACTTCAGCTATCAGAGAACATACAAACATGAAGATCTTTATGGTAAAAGGCTGAAAAAAGCCTGGAAATATTCCCCATTGTGTTCCTCAGCCCTGCTCCACATGAACAGTTGTTGAAGCTGATGCAAGTTCTCCATGCAAAGAGCCAGCAGACTCTCTCCATGCAAGGAGCCAGCACCCCTCTGCCTTCCAAGTCTGCAGGGGGGACCAAAGTTTAAGAGATACATGCCTTCTCATTAAAAGCTGAGACAGTTCTGGCTTATTCCTTTCCCATTTTTGATAAAATCCTCCTTCTTCTGCCTAAAAGTAATGTACTGTAAGGTGATAAAAATGAGATCCTCATGAAGCTTTCAAAAGGACAGGGAGGTAGATAGCAAATAACTACATAATCCTGCTAGGTCACCAAAACCAGAAATTAAAATTCCATTACTACTTCTTGTTAAAATTACTTTCTACAAAGAGTTTCTTTCCAGTGTCAAGTTCTAAACTTACTTCTATCAGTGTTCTGTAACTAGCTGAACATACTGTCAATGCATTACTGATCCATCTTCCCTTTCCAATGCTTTCAAATATAAAACACTAAGAAAATTGGGACCAGGTAGAAACCACAGCCAAGACAAGACTACAATAAAACTCCCCTTTCTCATCATTCTTCACACATAAATATCTTCCATCCTGCCAAGTCGGAAATGTGTTTTGAGGTAGATTTGACTTTGAAGTTGTCAAAGGAAGCTGTGACAAACAATCTGAGGCAATTTTAATTCTGTTTTACGATGTACTGCAATCCAATGAACAGTAAATGAGGCCATATTGCTGGGCTGCAGTTAAAGAGACTTACTAAGTCTTGAAATAACCATATGACCACATGAACATCTCTATAAGGGGATCTTTAAAGAACATGTTTCTTTGTTCCAGCAGGCTTTTTGTTTTTAAGCTAAGAGGACCACTATATAACTGCAAATTAGCAATAGACAAAACAATGCTCCCTTTCTCTTGAGTTGCAAGATATTTTTAGGTGGAACACAAGCAGTCAGATGGTATTTAATTCTTGTCAAATCTCAACACCATTTTGAGCTGAACAAGAGATCTTCTTCCAATAATACTTTTTTTCAAGGAAAGGCTTATCTGCCTCCTGTCCTACATTGTCAGAAAATGGCCATTGTCCCTGGCTCTGCTCCTCACTGACTACCTGTCAACTCTGAGCCACCTTCTGGTTTTAAAGGGTCCCTTCTCTCCACTTCCTGAGCCCACTTGCCACTGATCAGATTTCCTTTTTCTCTCATTTTTTCCTAAAGGAACAGGACATAGAGAAGCCTTCTGTCCAGTTCTTCTGGACAGATAATATAGGAACACTGTATCATCTAATAAGAAAACAGTGACTCCTTCATATCTCATCACTGTTTAAACTAGTGAAATGCTGGGGTTTGAACCTCGAGACCCAAATTTTGTATGATTATACTTCTTCCTTAAGCTGAAGCTAGACCAAAAGGAAAAGCTTTTGAGACAATAATACAGGTTTAACATTTTCTCTAGATGAGGCAGATTTCCACATTTAAAGATGTTATTGCCAGGAAAGATCCACAAATGACTGCGAGTCAATGATCTAGACACAATCTCAATTTATATCAGTCTCAAGGCAGATACATATATTTTGACCCAAGTTGCCTAAGCCATAAAACTGTAATTGGCTTACGGCTTTTTGTGCCAAAGGCAGGGGTAGCTTCATATGCAATGAACCACTTGCATCTAATTGAGACTGCAGACTTGGATTTTGAGACAGCTGGAAACTTTCATTAAGTACTGGTACTTCTTAAAACTTTATTTGAATTGAGTCAAATTACATCAATTTAAAAAAAAATAGATTAAAAAAATCAAGATTATTTTAAAGTTTGCTATGCTGATAAAACTATTCTTATTTTAACGTATTCTACCTACTAAACACCTTACTAGAATATTCAAAGACAGAGGAAAAATCCATTTAAACGCAGTTGTAAACACTTGTATGGCTACAATGAATCATCATTTAAATCATACCCTCAATGAGGAGCCTAATTTCTTGGTGTTTTTTTTTTTTTTTTCCTTTTTCATATTCTTGCCTGATCAGGCACACACATCTCCTAGCGTCTTGTAGATATTATGGGCACTGTCTGTGCAACACACAGAGATGCCCTTTTTGGATGCTAAATTTCAGTTTGTTCTCATTCTGTAAACTGATATAAAGCAAAAAAAAACACAGTCAAGAAGTTGCAAGTTTTGTCTTCTAAGAAAACAGAGTTCATTACTTACAGTAGAAGAACCTCTGCTGAACAGAAATAAAGAGCAACAACATTTCACGCACAACATTCAATGATAGAAAGTTTAAAAATCCATGCTGTGGGAGATGCCTTTTGCCACTTACATCTGTGATCATCTTCCCTCTGGTCTTGTTTCTTTCCCTGTGGTTAGCCCGTTTCTGTTTTTGCTGCAAAACTCGTTCCCTGGTGGTACGGTACTCCAGAGCAAATTCACTAATGATTTTGCAGAACTTATTGATGTTGACTTCACGTATTGCATAGGGTGGATGTCCCATAAATAACAAAAAGGAGTGAAACCTGGAAAACAATGAGTTCATAAATGCAAAGGGAAGAAATCTTTGTTGATGGCTTCTGGAGAATATAAAACACATTGCAGTGAATGCATGTATTACTTTATTAGCTCCCATGATTTCTTCTGTGCTACAAAATTTTCATGGATGCTTTGCATAACAGTGGCATGTTTTATCATTAAAACCATGAAAGTCTAGTCTATGATAACTTCATCCTAGGCCACTTTCCCGGGCCGACGCTGGAGATAAGATGTTTATGGAACTCCATCTACTTTATATGAATAATTTGGGATGTGAATGGCCAATTTTATTTCAGTTATAGAAGAAATACTAAGTTTCAATTCTATTTATTTGCACCAAGCAACTTCAAAGAGGCTATTAGGATGCTGGGAAAAGTCTAGACAAGAAGAATGCAGATTTACAGGCTAGCAAACACAAGAAGGAAAGAATTCCTGGTTCACAAAACTGACCATAGAATTATATTACCTACCAAGTACTTTAGTTTGGGCTACTCTCAATTCACAGTTTTACTGCTTCTGTGGCCTTTAGAGCTTTCACGCTATTTGCAACTAGTAATATTGCTCCTCTATTGCATGATTTACAATAAGGCACTGAAAGTTTAAATATGTATGGCATCTATATGCCTGATGATAAAAAGTCTTCTGAATCCTAGGAAGATGCAAGTACATGGATACATTTTTGGAGAGCTATAGTGGTAGATGCTGGACATAATAGGAAAATGTTAATATATTTCTTATTTGTACAATGCATATGATAAAGACAACAGGAAACTGCAGAATTCACCTCCCTTGCACTGCAAATGGGATTTGTGCTTACTTGTGGCATGAAAACCAAGTCGTTACAAAAACAAAAGAAGAGGTGCAACAGCTTGTCAAGTTTACATCCACAGATTTGGGATCATTTGGAATCCTGACCCTAATTTTGACCACAGCAATTAAATATTCAAGAGTTAGAAAATCTCTCAAAATTTCATTAGTAAGCAGGAACACAGAAAAATTACTCAGACGACTTCAGCTACATTTGTGTATCTGGAAAAAAGCAGCTCAGGTGCATTGCAGAATTATCATGAGTATGTATATTTCAAAGCACTACAATTACTGTTAACTCCACTGAATGAAACTAAAGCAAACAGCAGTTCCTAAGAAGAGGAATCTTAATTCTGTCTTCTGCTGTGCAGGCATACAGCACATACTTGTAGATCTTGCTAACAGCAGTGGTGCTGCCTATGGGAGAGCTCATTGTTCAAGACACATTTCAACTTTTGCATATGACAGATGTGTCGTCAGAACATCATTTTTTTGCTACAGCCTGTTCTTGTTTATTAGACTGTAAGCAAATCCCCATCAAAAGTATTCAGTGAAGGACAGAAAATACACTAACTTAACCATGACGTTGCTGGACTTTGGGGTCTAGGAGTTAAAAGACACAGGCATTGTACCCTGGGAATAAGCGACTGCCTGGATCATTGCTTCCTTGCATCAGAAACATAGAAACTTTCTGGAGTGGAGATCTTTCTTAAATGGTGTCTATAATAGTGTATGTAGCACATACATCCTGGCAACATTAATTGTTGGAATGAAGATTAAAGACATTAAAAAAGTATTTATGATTTCATAATCTATAATTTTAGAAAGTAATTTATTATCAAGATATTGCTGTCACTAATCCAATTCTGTACCTGTTAATTATTCTTCTATGAACAATCTTCAGGATTATAATTCTTTCTGCACAGTCTTTAAGGAACTCAGACATTTTTTGCTTTAGAGTTGGCTTCATTTCATGCTTTGCTATAGCCTTAAGGTGATCCCATGATGCTT
This sequence comes from Merops nubicus, assembly GCF_000691845.1. Taxonomy (NCBI): domain Eukaryota; kingdom Metazoa; phylum Chordata; class Aves; order Coraciiformes; family Meropidae; genus Merops; species Merops nubicus. The sequence continues at coordinate 44,815 of NW_008611397.1, forward strand.
TGCACCGTCTTTCCATCTGACACAAGTTCTCCTGCAGTTGTTCAAAGTCAACCTGAAAAAAAACAAATGTAACACTAAGTGAAAACACTGCAGAAAATACTACCCTTGGATGTCTGAACATTGCAATGTTCATAAGAAAGGGTCAATGCAGTGGCAGCACAATATTAATTCATCTTATTAATTACTACTAAATAATTGAGAAATAGCTTTCTCTATCATGTTTTCTCTAGACATGAAATATTAGCATGGAAAACTGAAAACAAAGCAATATCCATATACACACACACATTTGGTTTTAGTCTTGGAGGCCTAACATCTGAAGTAGAGACAATAAAATATTGTGATTTTTTTCCCCCTTAGGAATAACTTCATGCCTGCACCAAGCAACTGCATGACTCAGTTATTTCTGAGGTAATACAAAACTTTCTCTTTTTTCTTAATCCTCTTCTCTACTACTCATAGCTTTTTATACCCTGTTTACTGCTCTCTGTTGTACCCAGCCAACACCTCTCCAATTTAGGAAGCACTTGGACCTATTCCCTAGCCACACACTGACTTGTTAATAGATGATCTACTTCTAAACATAAAATTCATGGGCCAAAATTTTTTAGAGCTCTATTGAAAGTGTTATGTAGTGATCTCAGCACTATCTTTCATCCCTTGATATATAGTACAAATTTGCTGGCTTGTAACAAGATCATATAATGGCTTTGAGAGATTCTTAACACAGTTAAAATAAATGACTGCATCCCACAGTAACATTCATCAGGTCAGAAGCCAACACATTCCATAGAAGGTGAGAGAGAGCTTCTCCTTTATTCATCGACCAAAAAAGGTGTTCAAATTGCAATGGCCTACAGAAGACATTCAGGATGCATTGCTAACAACTGAACAAAGTGCACTAATGACCCAGCCACAGCACAGAACAGACGAAAAAATTAAACTACCCAACATGTTCTGGAATTCTGAAGAAAGGAAAAATTTAGTATATAATACTATTTCACATTTCAGATTAACTCAAGCTATAAAATACAGATTTAGCTCTCAGATTCTAAACATGTCAGTGTTTGGGATGTTATAGTCCAGTACTTCAGCTAATTCCTCAGTTGTAATAAGAAACAGTGTTAGAGGTAGGGTTTAGTTCACTCACCCACTGCTGAGATCTATAGTGAAGATAGCCATAAGAAATGCATTATTATTAAAAAGCTCCTGGTATTGACTTGATTTGGTTTTCCTGTGATTTATAAAGTGATGAATTTTTCCTCTTCATGAGGAAATAAAAACATCCTTTGATCCATTCTGCTATTCAGAAAAGCCCTGCAGGCAGAGCAGCTGTGGGGTTTTTGTTTGCCTTATACCCATATCAATGCATATGTTTAAAAAACCCCAAATCAGTTCTTTCCAGGTCAGTATTTTCACTGTTGATGATAAACACATTGCTGCTCTCCATAGACAGTATATCTAAAATCACATGAGGAAAAATACAAGCATTCCTATTGAGAAAAACAGGCCAAGAGGAGGTATATCTAGGTCTTGCTAGTAAGAATTATCCAACCTGTTTGGGGAAGTCCTTCAGCCCCTGCAGCAGAGAAATATAATTTTATGAAAGCTTTCACTGAAAACAGAATGAGTTCTAATCTGTCAAAAAATGCTGAGGTTCAAGCCTGTAGAGGTTCAAGAGACATCTTTGGTGAACAGTGTATCTGCAGGGAAAAGCAGTGAATTCCCTGCCCCCTGAAATCTTCCAGCAGCCAGGGCATTCACCAGAGCAGGCAGTTCCAGCAAAGACTGGGGATGGCACGTCAGGCTAAGGGATGCACAGGAGTTTTTTGAGTACAAACAAAAGTTCAGGTCTCTGGGGAAATCCTGAGGAGACCGCTGCAGGAAGGCAAACGCCACCTGAGGTCCCCTGGTAGATCTGCTTTTGCAGAAGTTGTAAACTCCTGAAAGGAGTAAAAGCAGGAAATCCAATATAGGATAATGTGCCTGTCCATTCCTCGCATGCAAACTGTCCTGTGAAGCCTTCATGGAATCCTAAATCCTCTGGCTTCCAGCTCTCCAGATTCTGGTCGCTTATTTGTGGACAGAAAGCAACACACAGAAAAATATCCACGTGTGAAATATTAAAAGTCAAACTTTTTCAGAGACAGCCAAGTACCCCATCTGAAATTTCAAGAAGTGCCATTTCACCAATGTGAATTTTGCAGGTGGACGCAGAATTCTTTGCATTTGATAGTTTGCAGCTTTAGAGCACTACCTGCATGACCTTTCAAACCACAGATAACAAGCTCCTCCCCTCCCCTGCCGCCTTCTAACTGCAGTAGCACTAATGTGGTGCTTTCCAGTGGGGAACGGTGCAATGTGACCAGCACTGTCACCCGCTCTGCACCTCCTCTCTCCTTAGTTTACGTACTTTGTCTACATGTTTCCTCTGCTATCCCCTTTTTTAATTCAGTGCTGGTGTTCAGATAAGAAATTATCCATAAACCTCTTAGCACAGTAAAGTGGAAGATCCCTTGACTACTGATCTTCTAACTGGACTCTACTGCAGCTGCAGACACTTGTACACAGGATCCAGGTGATGTTTTTTGCTAGGGTAGTGGAATATGACATCCAGACTGCATGCTAGCTATCAGTGTATCTTAAGAGTATGTAGCAGCTTTCACACAGAATAGCTTTCCATGGCTATCTGAATTAATGCTACGTATTTTTACCTGATAAAATACACCAAAATCCTGTTGAAGTAATAATGCTGTGATTCTGCAAACACTTTTCTAAGCCTTGCAATGTGTTGGAATATTAACCAAGACAGGAAGCTACTAAAATCCTGAAATATGAGGACCAGATGCCACTGAAGAGCAGGATCCTAAGGAATTTAACACCCTCAGACCCTCTTATTTCTTCACTGTGAAGCCAGACACATCATGGACATGAAGAAGCTTACATAGCCTTCTGAGCAGCAGCAGCCCAATGACTATGTGGTCAGCAAGCCACTCCATTTTATGCACATTTCTACCATAAAACAGCAGGTATTTGCATCCCAGGAAAATGTAAGTAAAATATAAATCTGTCCGGAAAGGAAAAATTTTGCCTCACTTTAACTGAGGTCACCAACCATGAAAGATGAGCACAGAAGTCCAAACCTAGGTTTGTGCACAAATGTTTAAAAGTAGTCACACTGTTCAGCAATATCCTTGTAAATGATTGGGTTTTTTTCGGTAATTTTTTTTTGTTAGTGTTGTTCTGTTTAAGATTTTTTTTCTGACACTGCAAGGGTTATATACAAACATAACAGTAACGATGATAAATGATCCCTCACCTATGTGTTCTTATGATAAGGGAAAAAAAAAACTTGTCTGGAGTAATAATGACACATGCAATCTAACACATAAAGGAAACATGAGAAGGCATCTAGAATGCCATATTACCTCCCTGCCAGTCCACACAGCATTCTTGAGAGAGCATGGATTGCACTTTTTTAATAATGTGTTTATTCCCAAAATTTTCCTAAAAGAATTATTCTGGACAATGGTAGAAAAACATGATTTTTTTTTTTCTCATTCTTTCTCTCTTCACAGGGAAGATGTACCAATTCCTGCCTGCAGTTGGAAGGTCACACTGGAACTAAAGGATGAGTTATGGTTCTAGAAGACCTCAGCAGAGGAGGTGCTCAGACAAGAGCTGCTGAGGCATTATTATACAACTATGATCCACTGAATAAAAGGAAGAGATCATCTGAAATGGTCAGCACAGTTTTCTCCCTGGACAGCAGTGTACAGATGTTGTGTCCAGCCCAAGGATTTGGAGGAAGATGGAAACACATATTCTTCCTCTTCCTCCCCAGTACATCCATGTGCAAAAGACAAGCAGCTTGCTGGTACTGCTTACTGTTACCTTCTGCTGCAAGTTTAAAAATAAATATCCTTATTTTTTCATGAGGCAAAAGAATAAGTGGTCTCCCAGCTGTTATGCAAAACAAAAATGTCTTTTCTTTCAGGCACTATGTAATGTTTACTTTCACTTGTAAACCAATTTAGAAAAGGCAACTTTCTAAATGCTCATGGGATGTATTTGATATTCCTTCTCTCTCCTGCCAGGTTCCTCTCCAGTCACAAACACACTAGCTTAGGAGTATTCAGAATGACTTGTTATTTATCTGTGAAATCTCTTGCTACGTCCACTGTTCAGTCTTCTTACAAGGGCCTTTCTAGACACTTTTGCATCAGAATGGAAAAGCCCAAGACAGTTCATCCAAAAAGAGTAGTTTATATGACACAAGTCCTACAGGATCACCCTCATTCAGGAAACCATTGTCATAGGCCACTAATGATCAAGTTTAAAAATATATTTTTCAATTTAATGCATCACTGTGTTTTTCACAAATTACACTCAAACCAAGAATAAAACCTTCCAACCACATGCCACCAATTCCAACACTCATTTTAGTTCCTTTAATAACACTTATTGCTTGCTACTATAGTGACAGATGACTCTGCCATAAACAACAACAGAAAAGACCTCTGCAAGATCTCTCACTTCACTAGGTTAGGAATTCAAAACCATATCATACACTACTGCCCACATTACTTTGCTCTCACTGGTTTTCACCTGACTCAAAAACTACCACCACCATCAAATGGCTCAACATTTACTTCCCTGCCCACTCAGGTTCCATGAAGACTGGTCCTTTAAAAGGTGCACTTTCTTCAAGTTCAAATCCACGTCATACATCCAATATCACATGCTGTGTATAAAAGTTTAAAACTGTCTAATTCATTAAATACTAGATCATGCCCCAGTTGTTCAGGTAGGACAACCATCAGGGAGTCTTTCTGGTCTTCAGGTTGGGATGCTGTTTGTCTGTATGGCCACAAATATCTCATGGCAATACAGGAACTGGATTCATCATTTTTTGGAAGAGAGAGGAAAGGCTGCTTTGAGGCGACCATGGCAATTAAATGCATTGGCTCAAACCTAAAGGGCCTTCTGCTATATAATACCTAGGGCAGCAGATACAATTCCAGATATGCATTGCCATACACACCAAACAACTGTAGCCACCGTGAGGTAACAGGTCCTTTGTCTTCAGTTCCCTCAACTGGAATGTGCTTTACACGTTTCCTCTTCCAGCTAAATCTCCTCTAGGCTGTGGGCTAAAGTCCATCGCTACTGAGAGTACAAATATGTCCTAAAATGGAAGATGCTGCACCTGATTATACTCATGTTTCCTGCCTCCTGTATTTACATTCAGCCCTTGAACAAGGTCAAAACTGTCACAACTGGACTGAAGTAAAAAAAACTCAAACAAAATACATTAAAGGAAACTGTTGAAGCTTAAGTTTCTGCTTAAAAAGCACTTCTGTGCAAAATCAGTGTAAATTATTCAAAGTTTTGTCTTGAAGGCCAGTGAAAAACTTGTTATGTAGCCTCAAAATCCTTGTAATAAATTTTCTATTGCTTGATACTATATTTACTGTTTATTGATACAGCTTGTTTCTTTTATTGGTGAACACATCAAATCCAGATATTTTCTAAGGAAGACTTGGATCTCTGCTTTTTTTTATCATACCCACAAGGTGCACTAAATAGAAGATTGATGCCTTTATAATGACAAGTATTGCCTTAAATTCACAATAAAACGACAACTATTTTATCACACATCATAGAAGGTTATACATAATCACAGACAAAATCTTTCTCTGTTCAAAGTTCAGGGAAGGTTCTGCAGCAGACCACAGCTTAGTCTGAGCTGTTTATAATTCAGGGTCAGACCGTTCATTCTCACATTATTACATGGATGCGTTCTGGCAGGGAGCACAAAATCTTTCTCTTTTCCTGAGCTGGTTCAGTGCCAAAGGAAGTTCTGAGAATCGCTCCTTGCAAGCATACTGTTATCTGTGTGCAGCGACCTTCTGTGGCACACGTTCAAAACTCTGTCTCCTCCAGTATTTCCACACTGGCTTGCTTCACTGAATGTCACAAGAACTATCCCAAGACCAACGCTAGTCCAACTTGCATGCTGTTGGTCACACATTTCAAGTGAAGTAGATGCCAGCTCTCAAAAGCAAGCAAATTATAAAGGAGGTTCTGTCCAGATATTTCTAATTCTAGGGTATGAGGTGGCGTCCTGACAAAATAATCTTGGAAATGAGGACATCTCAATCAATCCACTAGTTAAAAATTAAAGGACAGAGGTGCTTACTGAGGTATGACTAGATAAGCTTACCCAATTATATACACTTCTCCACTGTACTTTAGTTCCTTAAACAATCTACAATAAACATCCTAATATAGGATCTGTTTGCAGATGCTGTAGGACTGTTTCCACAATCCGGGATGAAGAGGAGCAATCCCAGTAAGTGGTGATGTAGGTCCCTTCAGATGGTGTTGCGGCACCTGCAACATTACTTGCATTCATTTCACCTGGAACCCTTGCCCCCTCGCTCTGCTTTTTTAACATTTCCTATGGCTGACTTTTAAAAGCTGCCTGTTTCTTTATTGTCTACTATCCACCACCAACCCAAGTGTCTTGCTGTAGGGGTTAAAAAAGCTTGGCATCTTGTAGGTAAATTAGAATCAGGGGCAGAAAAGGATAATTTACTCTAGCTTACTATGGAGCTGGCCAGCTTTCAGTTGCATGGGGAAAAATATTTATGGGGTTGAGAGAGAAGATGAACTTTTTTAATGAGAATACATTTTCTATTCACTAACAGAGAAGATACTAGTGCTGATGCAACCTCTCCTTGCCTTACCAGTAAGGGAATTTCTAGGAACAATATTGAGTTTAATATTGAGTTTAACTGCAGAAATCTGAGGGTATGATTCAGCTAATTTAAAATATGCTTAAAAAAAAAGAAAAAAAAAAAGGCAAGTGCAAGTACCATGGGATACTAAACAATCACTGTACTACACAATCTTGCATATTTTTATACAATTCTGAATACTTTTGTTTATCTACCATTCTAATTTTTTTTTTTCACTTGTGTCCGCTTTTTTTTTTGTCATTTATGATTTCAAACCTTCAACAAAAAGCCACAAGTTTTGCAACAGCTATACCATTTTGTTTCTGGGCTTTCTAACTCCTTTCTGGTGAGGAAGCCTGCCTTTTTTTTTTTTTCCCCCCATGAACTAGGGCTCAGGAAATTCTCATATGATGTGAATCTCAGGGGAAGGGGCATCTCTTTATCTACAGGATGGAAATTGTTTATCCTGTGCGGTTTCTGATAGATGTTTGTAGACAAAATGGAGCTCAAAATACAGCCTAATCCACAGTGAAATATTAGTTCTCCTTTCCTGTCAGCTTTCCTAAACCAAGATTTTGCCTCGTCTGTGAACATTCCCTTGAAGAGGGCAGCTTGGATGGCTTCCATGTCCTAACTCTTTGATTTGTGGCAGCTAAGATCAAGTGAGAATACAGCTTGTTACAATAATCCATCAGTGGTGTAACACATGCAGGAACATCCCAAAGAGGAAGACCTTGGGCGTCACAGGGAAGGTTAAGGCTGTAATTTCTCTTAATGTGATTTTGTCTGGCCTTTTCAGAATTCTGTCCACTTTGGGCAGGGCCACTTGATCAGCAAACCACAGACTGAAAGACTGTACTCAATTTTATATGCTCTTAGACCTAAAAAATTTTGGAAGTGACAACATAAGGTTAAGCTTTCTTCCACTTTCTAAGACTGAAAAATAGAAGATTCACTTAAGAATACACCACACATCATTGCATGGATTTTGGAAAACAAGGGCTCTTCTCTTGTAGAGTGATTTTCCTTTCAGTGATTAATTTGGTCCCAATCTAAAAAAAAGTGAAATAGTTTCTAAAGAAAGAAAAGAAGAGGGAAATGAGAAACCAATATTCTTAAATGTTGAGATGAAGAGTCACTCAAACAGAAAAAAAAAAAAATAAAAAAAGAAACCTTCCAAACACAGGAAGCCAAGCTCAATGAAGGCAATAAACCAGAACCTAAACATAGGCTACATGAGAGGAAAATTAGGAGAACAGAGATTGAATCCAAAAAGCAAATATCTGTGGATAGAAAACAAAAGCCACAAATTCCTTTATGGTCTCCAAAAAAAAAGAAAATATGTAGGAGGTCCTGGACCACTCGTGATGAAAGAAACTGAGAAAGACAGAAGTTAGGGAAGTAATATGACTTCTTTTCAACCATCTTTACCACAGAGGATGTTGGGAAGAAACCTATTCTGATACCTGTTTTTTTTTTTTTTCTGTATTTTAGTTTTTAATAGACACAAACTAATAGCAAGGTTTGAATACTTCTTAGCAGAAACAAGAGTGTTCGCGGAGGACTGTATCTTAAAAAGCAATAAACACAAGCAGAAGACAACAATTCTGACAGCAATTAAAATAAAGAAATCGAGCCATTGGCTAAAATGGGTATGCTTTCACTACACTATAGTGACTTAAGAGAATCAGAAGACAGCAAAAGTTTTCTGCATCTCTACAAAAGCAACAAGGTTGATCTTGGGAGTCTGTAGAGCTCCTAAATCTGTATTTACTACTATACCTGGTAATGTTGCTGAAAGGATGAATAGCACCTATGAAGTCTAAGGTTAAGAGAGCAAAAGAAAAGAAGGAATATATATTGATTCTCACCCAATGACAGGGTTAACAGCAGTTGTCTCATGGTTTTTACTTTGTATGTCACAATTATCTGGAAACAAGGAAGCCTATCAAGAGGGTAAAATCTAGAGATGGCAAGAAATTCACAGAACTGTAAGTTATTTACATTAGTTCTGTTTAAAGAGTATTAGGGGTTTGAGAGAGAGGCAGTAAATCTGCCACAGCAGACCATGATTGTTACTGTAGATCACAATGGAGTGCACACTGCAGGCAGTATCTGACACTGTGCGTCAGGCAGAGTTCTGAACTGCCCCACCAGCCCAGGACACTGCCTGGATGTCCTTGTGAACTATGCAAAGATAACTAGTGTCAAAAAGATACCAGCTTTCAAAAAACACAAAGGAAACCTCAGGACACCTGGCAGAATGGACAAACATAGCAAGCTATAACATTTGTATGGAGAGGCTGGAACACTGTGTTTGCTATTTAACCCATTCTGAAAAGTAAGATGGAGAAAATGGTATGGAAATGGTCTCAAAAACAAAAATGTAGAAGGATTATTTGAGACTTAGAAGAAGACCTGAGCAGCCTGGTTTAATCTGGTCTTGCACTGAAAAGGGTGGTGGATCAGATGACTTTAAGAAGTCTTTTACATCCTAAGTTATTCTATAAAATAGAGAGGTAAAAAAAGTTTTGGCTGTTCAATATATTCAGCCAATCCTGAAATTGGCAAATTCAACAGCAGATAAAATTAGATGATGAATTCATTGTCACATGAACTGTGCTAAGACCCAAAGTAAGATGAGATTCTTTTCAGTTTTTTTAAAAAAATGTATTATACAGGTTTCCCCGTCCTCATATCCAAAGATTGCAGCTTTTGGAAAAGAAAAATAATTCCTTCATTTGATGCATATGATGAGTATTATGGTTCATTAAATAGTTTTTTTCTAGGAGAGATTTTCCTCCTCATTTGAAACTTCTGTGCTCTACTCTCAAGCAGCTAGTATTGGCCACTCTCTGATCAAGACACTGGACTAGGTGGATACAAGTATTATCTGCTGTAATTATTTCCATTTTCACATGAGACATAACTCCAAATGAGAATTTTCATTTGTTACCTCCTGATGAAATTTGTCATGTTTACTCCATTAACCAAGTAACATCCTGTTTTTAAGGGTAATCCATGAAGTCTCACACTCTGAACCCTCCAAGAGTGAGGTTACAGTGTTTCTATCATGCCTGCTATCAGCTGTAATAAATAACTAACTTGCATACCAAACTGAGCCATTGACCAGACATATGCATTAGCCCAGGGACTACCACTTGGTGTTGCCACATGTTTCCTTTATTTCTATTCATCTTCCCTAACTCCTAATCCTCAAAATTACTGTGAGGAGGAGGATAGAAAATGAGTTAAAACATTTCAAGACACTTTCATTCCTGAAACAATTTTATTACCAAAAAAGTTCATTCTTTTTATTGTCCTTAATATACAATCGGCACCTGACTTTAAAAAAAGATACTCCCAAACCACAGAACAAATATATTTGAAGACATTGGTCAAATAAAGTTTTAACCTGAAGTAGTTTCTAATATATATACACATTAATAATGCATATAACATTAAAATGGCTGCCTATTAGTGTATTGATAAGGAAACCATCTGACAGAGATAAAGCTCAGAAGAGGGAGTACTGCTGTCTTTAAAATTCTGTGGGAATGACACAATGAACGACACATTCATAAAGGTGCTGTGATCAGGGAGGAACAAAACCAAAGAATAAAATAAAATGGTAAATATTTCACTTTAAAGAGGGAGGGTTTAAAATGTATCTATCTGTCTACCCACTAGACATACCTTGGCTGACCTCGTGATGGCCCCGATCTCTGAATAAAGATCAGTGCTGTCTGGGAACTTTTCCACCACCATAGTGCAGACGTGGTGCAGGAGGGACTGCTTGTGCACTGTGTCCTTGACTTCTGGAACCTTCTCGAGGTAGCTCAACTCAAAAGCTTTGGCCTGTAAGGGAGGGGGGACAAGAAGAAAACTCAAATTAAAAATGCTTACTCCTTCCTATGCAGATTATCAGACAAAAATTATTACCAAATAGGGACAGATGGGAAAGAAGAAGAAGAGTACAGAAGAAACATTGCTTTTATTTATTTTTAACTTGCTGAAGACTAGGCCTAAAATCAGTTCATCTGCAGTGAGATGACTCATGACGGAGTTCCCACAGTTTGAATGGGGAACATCAACAACAAACTCAAGGGAATTACACCAGTCGAGTGCCTAGCTCCACATTTCCTTCAGGTTATGGTGAAAGAGACAAAGATCACCCTGGCACACAAGAAACAGTGTGATAGATGTGTCACATCTATTTTCTAAATAACTTTTATGGTACAAAATAAACAGTGGATCGCAAATGTCACAATGGTTTTGACTTTTTTTTTTTAAAGGAGAAGGCTGCAGGAGAAATGCTGGGACATCAGGCTTACGTTAGTTCCATTCAGAAAGTTCCCAATGGCTAGTAGAGTAGAAAGTATAAATCCCAAAGTTTTATTGTGCTCCAGTTGGTCCATTCCTTCCTTCAGGTCTAGAAGTGGTTCTGCAACTTCCTGCCATGAGAACAGAAACAAGACAGTGAAGGCTGCAGGTGGCTACTGCTGCTTTAAGTTTTGAATTCTATAGTTTAGATTAATTACTGCAAAAAGATCCTGGACTGGAGTCTTGCAGAGTGCAAAATGGCCATGTGGGCTGGCTTTCTTCTTCTGTGTTCCAGCTAATAAATGACATACAAGGACAGCAAGAAAAATTACATAAAATACTTTCCTCATGTTGCTTCTTTATGTATGCAATTGCCTTAATAGTCCTGGGGAAAATTATATGATTCCAAACAGGAGAGAGAGAAACAGAAAAAGGGCTGCTGCATTTGAGTTAGATGCACAAGTATCTCCCTGTACTAACTGATAAAAAAACTCTTCTTACAACTACTTTTTCTAATCTTTGGAAAATAAACAAAAAAAAAAAAAAGTGAGAACACTGGCTGACTTGACATTTGTAGCATGATCCTAAAGCTTTCTTCAGATGATGCCCACCTCTGAGTTTTAGATATAGTTTTGTGCTTGTCTGACTTTAAAACTGAAAAAAAAAACCCTACCACTGTAAACATCAAGCTTTACAAGTGTCCTCATTTTAATCTATTAACGTAATGCATCTTCCATTCACACACGTTATCTGAGTATAGGTATGTAAACCAATAAGGCTTGAAAACATAAACTCTCTTCCATTACCTCGGGAAGTGAGCCACACCAGAGTTCAAAGGAAGAGAGCAAGGGTAACTGAGTTGATGGAGTTTATTCCTATATCATCGTGTGAGGCCCAGGGTTATTTATTTTGCATGCACAGTAACAGTTCAGATTGTTTCTATCTCCAAGTGCCATCCTAAGTGTCTGTAAGCAGCATTTTTTCCAAAATTATTACACTTTTTATGAGCCAAGAAGCAAAAATTAAGCTGTTACGTTACACCAAGAGGCAAAATAGCTGAGAACTTCACCTTCTTGCAGAAATACAATGGGTCATTCAACAACTGTAGTGATATTTTACCATAAATAAGAGCACAAAGATGAAGGAGACATAAATTTCTAATCACTACAGAACAATTCACCTCTTGAAAAGGAAGGAATATGGCAAATGTGAGACAAATTATGAGCTGACATAGTGATCAAGGTCATTTATGCATCATAGGAGAGGTGCCAAATAATCCAAGACTTTATCAAGCTAAACTAAAATCCACAAAATCCTGCACGGAGTTCTTTGAACTGCTTCATGGGGATGAATCAAACAGCTCTGTATCTGCTGTAAACACAGGCTTTTGAACTATTGAACTATTTCGAACTATGCTTGAATGAAATTTGAGGATAGGTCCAGAATGTCTGTGTGCAAGATATGTGACAATGCCAGATAAATGTTTGGCACACGCCCAAATGAACTCAACTCTATGTGTGCAGTGGGACAGGGAGGATGTAGCACACGTTCTGTACAGCTCATCTGGCACATGCACTGTTACCAACCTGCCACACTCAGCTTAGCTTACTGCACCATGTGCATGCTTTGCTGGGAGGGGTAAAAACTGGATTGGGACAGGAACTTTGAGATGACCAAAATGTAATTTGCCTGTAATTAATCAAGTCTGGTCTGCATAAAGTATCATACACTTTCAGAACAACAGGAAGGATGAAGATCATACTGTAAAACTTAAAAAGCTCTGATGCATTTTTTTTTTAGGTTTTCAGAAATTTTAAGCATCCCTCAAAAGTACAGTCTTTTTGAACACTGATTTCCCTAGCACACTGTCTCCAGGGAGACTAGAGTAAGGAGTAATATTTCTGCTCAGAAGAGAAACTGAAACAAGCCCTTTTCTTTACCAGTTCCACTTTTCTCATTTCTACACCTGCTTATATTCATTTATGATCTTTTAAAGTTGTCAGCAACAAGGATATATTTGCCCACGGAGACCTTAAAGGTAAAATAACATCTGATTTAGGACAATGTAAGACTCTATTTTTCTTTCTAAGACCTTTAAACTGCCTTTGGGATAATGAAATCTGACAGCATCTGCATCATAAATAGTTCAGTACAAAGAGCTAGTAGTAACATAGTGTAAGTTTTCAGAATAATCAAAAGTCTGAAAATGAAGATTTAAAGTTGAAACTCTGTTTTGTCTATGCCTTTAAAATATGATACTAAAAGAAAGGTGAGAAAAATTATTGTTACCACTGACAACCTTCAGTAGTCATACAATATCTCAGATGCATGTTAACGTTTCAAAATAGCATACACATTATCGAACAGATCACCTGGAGAGGGTTTTCCTTTTGTTATTCTACAAAGAGCAAAGAATGAGTATTCATTTGTCCAGTTCAGCCCCTCACAGTCTGAGGCTGCTCCCTACAAATGTACCTGGACTTGCTTTAGTTAATGAAATTCAATCCAAGAAAGATGACTTCCTTCATTATGCCTCCAAAGCTCTTCTACAAACACGAACAACATCTCAACCCTTTCCTTGAAGCATCTCATGCCACTTTTCTCTCATGTTGTCAGAGATGGAGGTAAGACCTACTAAGGCAAAATTCTGTTCTCAGCTGATTAGCAGAAGAGTCTCATGACTAAGAATCCCAGCCTTACATCAACAACTTGGGTATTTCACATTCTTGATACCATGTACCATCTGAAATTTCATGGAAATAACAGCAAGATTCATTCACTTCTTACGCAAAATATACGTGTGACTTGATAAATGAGTGCATTCTCAGCTGTTTTGACTTTTCATAATTTCAAAACAGATTTTTTAAAAATCAAGTAAATGCTGGACAAAAAAATGACAAAAATTGTGGAGGTAAGTGATTTGGCACCTAAATTTAATGAAGGGTTTGCAAACACATCTTCTGCAAAAACACAGTTTCAAGAATGTTAGCAGGTCATGTGCCTCTTTTATTATCATAATCATTCATGCAAACTACTTAGATTTTTAATGTAACATGCTCATAGTATCTTATCTCAGTCTAAATAATGCTGATGGTTATTGGTTACTTGGAACTTAAACTCTGACTTTAACCTTTTGTTACTGGACATACCTAACACTTCTCTCTCATGCACCTCTGATGCTTCTTCACCCAAATAAGACTCAAGCTGTCATGTCTATGCTTTTTAGCTAGGCTTCTTATCACATGCTCCTCTTAGTTTGTCAGAGCTATCACATGTTATTTCTGGTTCCATTTTATGCTAAGTACTGTCCTTAGGCCTACCTATCTTTCAACAGGGATAAAAATATTTCTCCTATTTTCACTCCAGCTGTTGTTTCTTGGAGTAATTTAGGTATTTGAGACATTTTATACTAGCATACATTCTACATGGATTTTAACTGGCAATTCATTAATTTTGTGTCACAAACATTATAGGACAAGCAACAGGAAAACTATTGTAATTTCTTTACCTCTTAGCAGTGCTTCAAATGTTACTTTGAAGCACTTCCTCTCGATATAGAGAAGGCTAGAAATTTTAGGCATATGCATAGATTAACAGCTACAGCTAACTCAGTTTACATGAAAGGAACAATTTAGCCTTGTGGTAACTTTAAAGAATACATAGCTGTAACAGAGGGGAAAAAAAAATGGTGAAAAACTATTCAGGCCAGATACAAGTATTTTATGTGCTTTAAGTCAAAGATGTAAATGTCTAAGACTAAAGTGTCACAATTAAAAAATTCTGAATATTAGTGTGCTTGCATTTCCTAAAATCTAAGAAAATAAAGCAGAGGTTGAGTAAATCTTGACAGTACCATTTGCAAAACAATCCACTGCTGTATAACTTGTTAAATAACCATGGCTAGGTAAACATAAAGCATTTTCAGAAGCATGGCCCACTTCTCAGAATCCTTATTACACAAAGGTAAACTGATTTTTTTTAATATACACATACGTGCACAAATATACATACAAAATTAACACATGCAGAATAAAATTGCTTGAAGAGCGATGCACGGTCTAAGCACAGACAGAATATTCCCGTGCTGAGATTCCTGAGTCTGTGAAAGTCACCAAGGAGCTGAAATTGTCTACACAATTTCATTGTTTCACCTGCGCACCAAAATATTATGCTTCCATTTTGAAATTTTTGTCTGTGATTCATCATTCATAACAGACAACTCAATTTCAGTGTTCTGTGAATAAATGCCATCCACGAAGAAGGTGGCAACAACTGTCTGTGACTGAACTGAACGCCCCTGAAGGATGTCTTATCTCCTGTCTATAGCTCTGAAAGGCAGTTATGAAAAGAAAACGCTTTAATGGGTGGTGTTTTCCTTGGTTCAAATGGATGCAAGACCAAACTCTCATTTCACGATGTAAGGCTGAATACTATAGTCTTCATTCAATCTTTACCCAAAGAAAAATTCTTACTGCTCTCAAGTAAGAATTTCCTGAATAACAACATCTGGATGTGGTAAGGATTTAGCCTTCCTTGTTCCGATATCGTTACTAATTAAAGGAAGGAAGACATAATCTCTAATTTTCTTTTTTAGAAGGAACAGATTATGAAGGTTCATTTTTGCTGTTTCCTGGTTGGGCGCTGAAACAAAAGCGACCCATTTACTGCTTCCTCAAAATACACGCTCATATAATAACAAGGTTAGGGAAGAATTAAGCAAAGCCTCAGAAGTCTCCACCCTTGCCTCACTGCTTTCCTCTCACCTTTTCCACTGTCTCATAGTCCATCTTGAAAGCCCAGAGCTGGAGCCTGGCGGAGAGCTCGCTGATGGAGGAGAGGGTGAGCAGGAACTGCTCAGCGCTGCCCAGGGGCACATCGGGGTTTGCCAGCTGCGCTTCCTGGATCTTTTGCTTCTCCTCCTCAGTCGGGATCATGGTGAGGATTTTCTGCAAAAGGAGACAAAAGGCAGTTGTCAGCAGCAGGGCCGAGAGGCACGCAAGGGCTGGATGTTAGGTGACTTCACAGCAGCCGTGTAGGTCCTCAAGTCCCTCGCTTACCAGTTAAGACAGCACTGCAGTAACCAAGAACTAACCCATGGCACAAGAAAGCAAAACAAGGCCTGCTATCTTAAACATCTGCAATTTCTTGAGAATATACATTTGTATTAAAATGTTTTGGTTTTCCTAATGTTTTAAGGTTGTATTTGGTAGATAGGGTTAACCACAGGATGAAATACTGAGGGAGACACAGGAAGACTGGTTAGGACTGTTATCCTCAGCTTTCATGCGTGTAAGTCAAAACTGGCCACCCTTCTGCAACTTAAGATATAAAAGTGCAGTTTTGTGACCTATGATTTACAGCAGCAGATCAGACTAGGTATATTAAGGTCCCTTTTAGCCTCAATACCTATGAATCTTCCAGTACACTTCTTGGTATACAAAAATAACTACTCTCCCTTGCTGTTTGCATCATTTATTACTTTTTGTTCAGTTTTGTTTTTTTATGAAACATGACAACTATTGCAGCTTAGTAGGTCACTCCCAATAATTTCACCCAAACTGAGGGTAACTTCCCAAGGCACATACATTGAATTTAAAGTTGAATTATTCACTGCATAATTTCTCTTTTGATCTGAAAAGCCTAAAATATTGATTTAAAAAAACCCTCAATATTTCCAGTTTCTGCTGTCAGTATGGCTCAAAATATTTAATTTTTTCCTTTAATTCTTAGATTTTGCATGCTTGTTAACAAGTGGCTGCTTTCCTTCTCAAAGTACTGCTCTCTAAGGTATTGGTTCTTAATTAATTCTTAACTTAATAAACTCATTTTAAAATCAAAATGTAAAACAAAGCAACACGAAGGCATGAGATAAGTTGAGGTCTTTAACCTTGCTGATCAATGCCTCCTTAAAGCTGTAGATTTCCAACACAACCTATGCTTATTCATCTGAAGAATTACATGTTTTTCCTGTAGCCTTCTATAATAACAGGGGCTGTTTTGGGGTGAAGGAGAGCATAATAAAAACACAGCCAAGGAACTACCAGACCTACCAATCCAAACTATAGCTTTGTTCTGGTGCTGGACATAGCCAGTTCATCGAAGTAGCACAACTGTCCCCTGCCAGTACTGATAATTCATCTGACTCCCTGTACAGTGCTGGAGCTAAGTGTGGACAGCAAGGAACTTCTCCTGGTCAATCAGACAAAGAACAAGAGCTAAACAAGCAGATAACGTTCAGTTTGTTGAACCAGGATTTATTTAATTTCAGCTACAGAATTTGTATTGCTGTCGATCTTCTTATGCTGACTTCCACAAGCATAAATGAAGAAGCATTTTTTTCTGTTAATGTTGGCTATGCCTTTCAGATAAAAAAAAAAAATAAAGCTTCCTTGTTTGGACACTGCAAGCTTCTACCTTAAATTAATAGCCTAAGGGGAAAAAAAAAATAAATTCAATACACTCTGGTGCTTTTTATTCCCCTGTCAGTGGCTATTTGGCTATTTGGGAAATAGTCTGATCTATACCTGTTTCAACTGATAGAATGTGTATTGAATTTGAGATATGCCTGCCATCCATTCATCCACCCACCCACCCAGGATGAAAACTGTACCTCTTAGGTCACATCTAACAACAAACTATATATAAAGTAGCTGCTTCAAGGCATTTCTCAGTCCTTAACCAATAGTCATCTAGAAAAGTTCACAAAACTGAAAGATTGAGTCTGAAACTCATAAGAAGTGTTTTGCAGAGTGTCCTTTGAAGAAGTCAGGTCTCCTAGTGCCTAATCCTCTCTCAACAAAAACAAGAATCCAGCACCTCCTCAGCTGAGCCAGAGCAGTTTGCAAATAGGATCATATGAACACGCATACATGGAAAGTTTAGGAGTAGCCATGTGATGGATGTAAAAATGCTTCTGATGCATTTTTGAAGGCTAACACTTCAGCAGTATTCTCAATTGCCTCCTACAAATAACTAGGACTTCTGGCAGCTACCCAGGGATCCCACAAGTATTTTGTGGTGGTGCAGAGCCTTCACTCCAGAAATTCTGCACTGCTTTCGTGCATTTCAAAGAGAGCAATGAAACAGTAAGCTTTACTTCCAAGGGAAGTCTCCTCCTTGCGTTTGACGTAAGCACCACAGGCCGAGGGAGCTGACACAAAGCACTGGAGCCCACGTGCTGCAAGGCTGCTGTGCTGCAAACTGCTCTGTGGAAGGGAGGGCGCCAAGTGAAGGAGCCTGCGCTTGCGGTGCCGGCTGCTGAGGATCACCCTGCAGCACCCCGAGGGTCACCCTGCAGCACCCCGAGGGTCACCCTGCTGCTGAAGCCCAGCCTTGATGGCACCGCAACTGCTGGCAGGTCTCACACCATCCAGGGTGCAACTGCTGCCAGAACAACTACCTGCTTGCTGCCATGTCTAATTTGCTTGGGCAATTAACTCTGATCCTGCTGCTCATCATCCTGGGCGTGCCCCTGAACAAGTGCTAAAATGCTCCTGTTCTTGGTTCCCACCCTATGGCTAATATAAGCCGTTTGTTCAGTGCTGGAAGCTGATGAGTACACCATCTGCCAGTTTATTATTATTTTTATATTTATTATTTATTTAAACATCACTGACAGTAGAAGTAGCATAAAAATACAGCATGGCAGAAGGTTACTGCCACTTGATGTGACCATTAAATCAGAAATAGCTTTGAATCAAATCCCCAGTACAGCATTCTTCCAGTCAATTAAAGAAGAACTGGTTATCAAGAAACCCTAATATGTGACATACACACTTCTGACCTCCATGCAGTCTCACACAATGCACAAGGGCCAGAGACTAACATTATGAGGAAACCAGTGCAGAGATCTTTCCACAGAGAAAAGGTAGTAATTTTTGGAGATTCTGTTCACAAGAGGTAATGGATCCTAATTATTCTGCTCCTGGTTGCTGGACTCAACCACTTGCTTGAACTTTTAGCAAAGGCATCTAACTGTTTATTTTCCAGACTCAGCCATCCTGATGTATGATCTCCAAAAATTTATAAGACAAAAGCCATACAAGGCTCACAGGGCAAAATTTATAAACCCCATATGCCTGAAAGTTAACAAGCCTCAGTGTGGGACACAAGGAAGCACCTAACCAGAAACTGTGCATAGCCCAGAGCCCCTATGGAAATGAGGTGCTTAAGTTATCTCCTTAAAGACATAATGAGACTTCTCAGTGATGACGAGGTTGCAGGGGTGCCTTGGCTTTAATATTTTGTTTCAGCTGATTTTACAAGGAGCCTGAAAAAAACCCAGTAAACTAAATATCTGGTTGTTGTTGGGTCCAAAGCTTTCTATGGCTCAAGGCCCACAGATTCATAAGCTGCATAACCAAATACACATTACTGGGTATTTCATCAGGTATTTGACAGGCCTTGGCAGATGATCCAGCTCCAAAAAGGCTCTCACACTTCAGCTTTCCAGGCAGCTATTAATGAGACACATCAGTGGTTTGCATTACCTTTAGAAACTCTTGTGAAACATAACAGCATCTGAAGGTTAGAACTCCACAGTAAGTGAAGCCACCTGCACTAATTTTATTTCCATTCTTCCAAAATGATGCAATTCTGAGAAGAGACTACATCTAAATTGCCTGACAGCCATCCCTGTAAATCAGGAACTGACAGTGTTGCCTTGGTCAGACGGCTCCACTTCCTCAGCTCTCTTCCGAAATACATGTACATGCCATTGCTGGTCACAGAAACTGTAGGTGGTGTTTTGGTTTGCTGTAAGGAGTGAAAGTGTAGCTTCTTTTCTTTAAATAAAGTCTGAAACTTGCTAGGGCAGTGATACACTGACCATGGGTGCACAGTCAGCAAGGCACTGTTGAGTCCCTTCTCTCTTCTGTCTAGACTTGTGAGAACGTGTTCTGTCAGGCCATGCGAGCTAGCATAATTTGAAACATCCCATCACACTTTCACTAAGCATTAGCTAAACAAATTGGAAACTGCAAATGCCAACGTACCACAGCAACTATCAGAACAAAAATGAAATACTTTGACTGTTTCCAAATATAAAATGCTGGGGTTTGTTTATATATGTCACCATCTGCCTTTTTAACACCAGGCTCTCATTTCTTACTCCTCTTTACATCTCATGGCTACCTAGCCACTCCTGGCACCTGGACTTCAAATTACTTAACAAATGTGGGTAGGGAGGGCCTAGCATACCCACAGTGTTCTTTCATTTCAAATAGTTTTACTAAAAGCTATACCTTCCAATGCAATCAGTATTGTGCAGCATCACGAGCCTCCACGGTAAAGAACAAAGCAATCCACCCTCATTTCTTCACAGCATTACACCATCTTTACCCTGCTAAATTAACCATACTCTTTAGTATAATTTGATTTTGATCCATGTTCCCTTAATGTGTAGCACTTTACAGAGAGACCCACTTGCTCCTTTTGTTAAAGACAAGCACCGAGTGATTGTTTGGTGGACTCTATTCTTGAAGTTGTCCATAACACACTTTGTAAAAATTAGGTACCAGGAATTTTAAGCTCACCTCTTTTGCTTATCTCACAGAAAGCCCTCATCCATACTAAGCAGGCAGTTCTTTATCCTGCAGTGTGCTCCACATTGCCTGAACACAATGAATGCCAAGCTTTCAAAGAAAGCAAAACACAAGCACTTTGGCAAATGAAAGGTGGCAAAATTGTTTTAGTTGAACTGATACACGCTTGAAGATACACATTGTACATTCCTTTGAAAATACACTTATAACAGTGCCTGCTTTGCATACTGAATGGACTACATGTCTTTCTAGCACCATGCCCCTATTTTCTGCCCTTTTTCACAGCTCATGGGTATCTAGCGACTTCAAACACACAGCCTCAAAATACGCAACATACTTAGGTATAGAAGGCGTCGAAATACCCAGAGAATTTTTTTCTCTTATCTTAGTTACTTATTTGAAATTAGAAAGCAAGGTATGGATTACTAACAAGAGTTAAATGTCACAAGCAAAGCAGAATTCAGCAGAACGCAGGACAGTAATGGAGGGTCTACCAGATCACTATGAATCTGACGAGTTGGGCTACCACCTACTTGTAGCCTGCATCCCACTGCCTCACTGCCTTGTTGTTAGCACTGTCAGCACTATTTTACTCCCCTGTCCTTAAAGGAAATTCTAAGGGCAGGTTTAAGGTACCATTTAGTCTGAACTTGTCCACCACAGTGCAGAACTAAAGCCACACACAGAGTAACACAATAATGACCATGCTCCTCAGTGAAGGGGAAAGCACAGAGCTCACAGCCAAGATAAAGGATGGCTCAGGTGACTTTTTACCCTGTTGGTAAATGACTCCTCTCTCATTGAACCCATAAATTTGCTATAATGTATATTATACAGCAAATAATTTGCTTTATTCTCTGGTGTTTTATATAAATGAAGCTGATACTTACACTATTACTGATCCATTAATCACCACTACCAGTTACTTCCTAATATTCAGGAACTGTAGATATGAACCTGAAAAGCTTCTAAAAATCTAAACTGAAAAGACAGTCCCTGTTCCCTCTAAGCTAATTCTAAGGCTAAAACAAATGAACAAATGGATACAGAGAGGAAGAGAAATAGGACAAAAACCCCACAGAGCTTATCTATATTGTAGCTCAAAGAAGCAATACAGAAAACTGAGGCAAGGCCCTGTGGAAAACAGTGGGACTCACAATGATGCCTTTCTGTATCTCTGTGCACCTCTTGGCCAATTCTGCATAGCTTAATCCACCCCCCTCTCTCACTATAAATGTCTGCCTGACTCTGTAACAACCTTTTATATGAAAAATCTGTAACTTGGGGACTGAGGAAGGGAACCTGAATTCAGTACAGGGTTTTACCTCACAGGAAGTAAATAAATATGGAACACTGAGGGGAAAAAAAAAAAAACAACCTCTTTTCTCCATGAACATCATCCTTCCCAACCAACAAAGGCTTCATCCATCAAGGTGTAAAGTAGCTGGACTCTACTCCACTTACCCACTCTCTTGATTTTAAATATCTGAATGATCACATTGGAATTACCCATATCCTTAGCTTCTAGCTGTGAGCACAGAAATCCCATTTTCCTTAGCACTGAGAAAGGTTATCAACACTGTATCATTTCCTGGTTTTTGAATTCTTCAATTTGAAAGCTACCTGCACATATATTTTAAATGAAATTATGGGTTTCTGGCAGCTAATGGAGAGGCCACCCAAAGGAGGGTGTGGTGGTGGTACAAGGTACTCACAACTGTAGACACCACAGGTGGTTGGCAGACGCAGAGTCCAGATACAAGTGTTGGCAATGAAAAGGGTGAGCTGTGCAGAGCAGCTGAACTTCTGTTAAGCATGCCAGAGGACACAATTCAAAGGAGATGATCCAGGGAAGATAATAAATACGTGTCCTCCTTCATCAGCCATTTTACACTGGACTTTGTACGGAAATACTGCCTACACCACTGAGACCTAACTGGTGATTTGGGACTTGGGCTTGGCTGGAGGGGTACTTCTCTCCAACACTTCAGAGCTTAGTACTGCAAACTTCACTGGTGGGTTCATGGGCCCATGAAAAATTACTTTTTCAGCCTGACTTGTCACTTCTATAATACGAGTAAGGTATGTATATAGCAAATAAGTAATATAACTTTGTGAAGAAACTGTTCTAGTAGGGATAAATCAGGCCTTGCCGTCTAGCTAGAACGATCTTTTGCCCTAGGTATTTCTTTTGGCTGTAACTGTTGGACACTCTCTTTGCATTCCAGTCATCTTTTCTTGTCTTCTGTAGTCAGCACAGTGAAGGTGGAAAGGGGGAAATCATGAAACACAGTCCCAAACCACTGAAAGGTGACTGTGAATCAACACACGACCTCTTCAGCTCAGCCTCTGCTTGACATTTGTAGCCATGCAGAGTGTTCTTACTAGACGATATAGATTTGTTAAAAAAAAAGGAAAAAAAATTGAAATGAATACAACCACAATGAAAATAACAAGGGAATAACAGGCTTCTTTTACACTTCATAGAAGAAAAAGGTTTTGATAAAAAATAATAAACAGAGCTCATCTTGGATCTTGGTAAGAATATCTGCAAAGTTGAACATGTAATGGTAAAAATTACATCATCTGTAATCTTTATACCAACTGCTTTTCTTCAAAAAACAGTAACACAGAAATGCTATTTTGAGCAGAAACAGTCACTGTATTTGTTTTCCATTAAATATACAATCTAGAATGACTCCAGCAGCTAGCTGGGCATGAACTTTATTAAACCCTGTACCAATTGCATCAACCCTAGTAAACTCATTGCCTATTCTTGCTGCTCATAATATTTCAGTTAAGCTTCAGAGGAACAGATAATACTCTGAAAATCTGGAAAGGAATTAACACCATCGTTACTCAAACTTAGACACAAAGTAAGCAAAGAATCCATGTTTACTGAGCATGCCCAACCTCAGGTGAATACTACATGCTTCTGAGCACACAATATTGATTTGATGAGTTTAAACACTCGATGATGTAATACATCTCCTTTTACCTCTTCCATGGAAAGACTGGCCTGTACCATGTGCAACATTGAAAAAAAAAATAAATAAAGGAAACATTGAATGCAGACTTAAAAGACATTGGCTATTCTTTCTTACCTCTATTCCTTCCTTGTTTAAGGCATATTCGTCAAAGTTCAAAATAGCAGTCTTGATAGTGCGGGGAGGGGGCAACACAGTCAAGCCAATATTAATAGCATTGCTTCGTTTTGAGTCCAATACAATGATCTCCTGTCGCTTCCCATCTGCAGCAGTTTTCTTGGTAAAGAAGAGAAATAGAATATTATTCCTCTGGTCTGCTTATAAAGAAGAAGTCACTCCTTTTACTAATGACTTCCCTTACTCAAGGGTGCTGACAATGAATGTAATTCTAACTCATCTTTGGTCATCCAGAAAAGCTGATTTCTTTTACTACATCCTTGCTGGTGTCAGCATGAGCTGCCAGGATTTAACCAGAGAGCTGAATATAGTCTTAGATGCCATGCAAAACTAAGCTAGCCTGAGACACAGGAGTATCAACGGGGGATGGAACAGCTGCAGTTTGGGGCAGGAGTTGGTCTGAGAAAAGGCTGAAGCTGTCTCTGCCAGGTGAGAGCTCTGCTGTACAGCAGAACCAGCCAGTGCAGGGCCAGCAGGGCAGCAGCCAGGCAGCTGGTGGGCTCCAGGGCCCAATTCCCCCTTGGATGTGTGGCCGCAAACCCACTTTCACCTGCATGGCTGGCTGGGAAGCAGCCAGGGTGGTTCCCACCTGTCTGCAAGCACTCTCCTGTGTTATAAATCCATCTTAGGCACTGGCAAAGGAGATGTAGAGGCCTTCCTGGAAACACTGGCATGGTTTTTTAACCTCTGGCTTCCAGAAGAAAAGTATTCTACCTTGCTGCTTGTGATATGTACATCACACCTTTCACAGGTGCCTTTGGATCTTACCTCCAGTAAAAACTACAGTATAAAGAATAATGAAAGCACAAAGAACTAACAATATACGCTTTAAGTTCCATTCCACAGAAGATCCAAGGACTTTCTTCCTCTTTCTCTCCATCCTCATAGTGGCAAAATGTGACCCAACCAGTCAAGGTGAACCATAATAAACCATTTATATGGCATAATGCAGTGTTGAACGTGGTCTATGCTTTCACATCCCAGAATGACGCTCCTTCTCTCATTATCCCATGCTAGAAGGTGTCTCTTTGCTAACTCTGCATGTCATATACCAGGCACCTACAGCTCTTCATACAGAGAGGTCTTTCCTCCCTCTGCATACACATGATCTTTGGAAACATTTTCTCTGTTTTCCCTTCCTTTGCCCTTTCAGAGGTGGGCTGAGTGATGCTGTCAGGCACAGGAATGTAGCACAATGATCAGCACATTGGTGCAAGCAAGTGCAGAGATGCTTTGCTGTATATAAGCCTGTATTTCGGCACAGTGTAGGGTGCAGAGATGGGCCCGTGACCTCCCTGTAAGATTGCTACCTGGACTGTGGTTGGTGGTTCTGGCAGCAGCAGCCTCAGCACAGATGCACCTCAGAGGGGCAAGGCTTTTGCAAGAGACTCAGCAATCCTTTACAGGCTGCGATGTGGCCACCCATACAACTGTTCAGAATAGAGAATCTTCCATGTTGCCTATAGCGGTGGTGTCCCTTGCACCTCTTGTGGATTTGGGAGAAGCCCAAGAGGAGACTTTTATTGCCCCAGTCTCAATCTGCACTCATGATTGCTTTTTAGGTCACAAAGCTTTGCTCTCCACTTCTTTTTGACTTGCATCACATCAGTTAAGTCAAAAGGTACCCTACTGACAGGTCTACACACTGTTTCTGCATTGGAAGATCTAAGTAAGTACAATTTTACCACAGTATCTCCAGCTGTGGGTCAGCCCATAATGGGAATGCAGTTGTGTCATCACAAAGATGCCTTTTCCTGGCATGGCTCAGTTCCCTGCCTGCACAGGAAAGACCACTGGTCCCAGCAGCCTGCCCAGCACACATGTGGCACCACAGCCTTTCCATCATACCAATGTGATTAATGTGGTACAATGCAACTTCTGTCTGCAGATCAGACTGGAGGCAATTGCAGTTTACAGGAGTTGGGGACTACCACCTGTGTATGAACTGTGAAAGTAGGAAGAGGGTTGGTTTCTTTAAACGTGAAACACTTTTGCAGTAAACAGTACAAATTTTAGGGGAGCAAAGGTAACATTTCTTTTCAATTTTTTTATGCGCCTCTTCTGTTAGAACTGCTCTCTTCTTAAGACCTTAAATGCATCCCTGAAGCCTTCTTGAACTTTCCCTTCTTTGACTAAGAGAGTTCTCTTTTTCCTGGGGAGCTACCTGAAGGATCCGAGATGCAGCTTCTGCTTTAAAGCAGTAATTTTTACTTACAGGGCCATTAATTACATTTTCAGGACCACAGTTAGTGGTCAATACCACATAAAAACAAATTATGTTTACCAGAGACTGCTTCCTCTCCAGTCTGTATTGCACTAAGCCTTTTTTAAACCACCACTTTTTACCTTGTCCTTTGCAGCACAGAATTACATAGCTCCAAAGAATTTCTACAGAAGGGAAAAGGCTGGGGGAAAGGAGTTATATTTAGGCTTCCCACATGTGGTATGGGTAAGTAAGCCTCAGATTCGCAGCTCTGTTTTTAGGCTCCTGTGTTTGACAAGAGAGACGTATTCATTTGGGAGACACACAATGCTAACCGCTGGGATGACTGCACCAGCACAACTGCTCTTTAGCCATGAGCTATGAAAGACAGATGAGCTGCACACAGGTATTTTCCAGAGAAATAGCTGCATATGCAGTATTAAAATTTTGGGTAAGTAACTCTTCAAAAACAGGGGAGGAAGTTATTTTAAATCCATCCTGGGGATGATGGCTGAATTACAAAGAAATCCTTTCCAAATAAATAAAAGGATGAAGAAAATAAAAAAAAAATTACTACTATGAACTTTATTACCCTACCGCTAGGAAAATAATTGCTTTGTGTCTGCAATGAAGTTGCACATGTGTGTCTGACTGTTAAAATAAGCTGCAACTATTAATTTCTGTTACAGTATTAGGTAACTTCAAAATGTGCTTTATAAGTTCATTAACAGAGAATGAATTAAAAGGCTTGAGGGAACAGTGTGGTAGTGCACTTGATTTTATACTTTAATGTGTCAGTATGTAATGAAAGCCCTGAACTTCTGAATATTATATTACAAAATGCAAACCCAAAATTAATTATAAAATACAACTATATCAGGTGATGTAATTTATGGGAAACAAACGTTCCTGCAATGTATTAATGCTTACAGTGAATTTAGATCTTTAGAAGACCTAATTGGCCAGATTCTGTTGCCTCTTTTGAAGGCTGAGTAGTCCAGAGAGGTTATTTGAAGAACTGTTACCATCCTACAGAATGATTTGCAGTCTGATGAACATATAGTCCAAAGCACACCTCTTTGCTTTAATTAACAGAGGATGCAGAAAAATTTAAATCACTTTTCCAGTAGTCCCATAAGTAACTATATGTGGACATCAAGTTAGAAATATGTCCTGCATTTAAACTTGCAAAACAATCTCCATCAGTAGTACAGAAAAAATATGGGTAAACCCTTAATAGTGAGATGGTGATTTTTTAACTGCTATCTCAGTTAGCCAGGATTTAGCACTAGTGATTTAAAATGGAATCACTCATCCTTTGTCCAGGATACATATAATCTTTTTCAGGAATTCTGGTCCACATTTATGACTTGTCTTGCCATTTATTCAAATTTCAGCAAACATTTTCAAAAGGGATATGTGCTTAGGCATATATGTGCACGTGTACATGACAACACATTTGTTATTTTTTCTCTTCTACTAGTCCTCTGTCTGTGGGCACATGATGGATCACTGTATCCCACACTGTATAGACGGATCAGCAAAATAACACTTTAAAATGACACGCAGAACAAAGTGGATGGCAGAAGGGTTAAACAACAACATTTGATGCAGTACTGTCTGCGTGTTCTCATTCCTCTTCACAGGAAAACAAACACTTTGAAGCACTTTGCCAAAATACCTGCTTTGGTGGGTGGAATGAAACACATTCTAGACAGGCTTGAAGGGGATACCTTATCATTCAGTTCCTCTCTGTTTGCAAACATGTCATGGTCCTCTACTCTAGAAAGTAAACGTTCTGCAACTAAAGCTGCTCCACTAACTATAGTCATCATGCAAGCTGTCCAGTGTGGTGTAAGTCTTCCTAAAATCAAGAATCTCCTCTCCCAGCCTGCCCCCTAAAATGCCCATATTATATCCTACAATTTAAAAGCCATTTTATTTTATTGCAGTCTATTGTGTTTAATGAAATACTTCTCACGAGCCAGGAAGTAGCCATTTATAGCTGTGTGTTGTTGAAATCACACTGAAGGATTAGAAACTGGAGTAAAATTGGTTACAGCTGTATGAAGACAAATGCACAAGATAAAGCCAAACCCCCTCTACTCACCCTGACTTAGCTTTTCCTCCCATCCTTCTGGACTGTTCCTTTTCCATGCACCTGTTTCCACCTATTGCTATGAAATCTGGAGATCCGACTTTTGATTTGTTGCTCAGTGCTCTTTTTTTTCACCTGAACCAAATGCGTTGTGAGTCAGACTTTATGACATTATAGAATAAACCTGTTTTGGATTGCAGCCATTGGACAGGCAAAACTAGACACAACGGGGAATGTACTCCCTGGAAATAAACCAAGCAGTCTGGAAAAAGTGAGAGCTATCCTAATTTGAGTGCAATCTTCATACCAAACCTCAAGTATTTTATGGATTCAGTGGTCTGCTTAATTACTCCCACTCTCACTTGATCTAAGGACCATCTCCTGCCCTGAAAGATTTGCTGGTATTCACCAAAACCAGGCAGGAGTCTCAGAAGTCTGGGTAGATTTCCACTACGGTACTCCTTGGTCACCATTGTCTTCTCTACAAAGAAAATGAGGCTTCTATGTCTGCGTCATGGGACGTGGTGGAAAGAGAGCCAAAAGTATGAGGTCTCATGCAGAGAGCAGTTATTAGTCTCCAAGAGGAAGGCAGTCACCTAAATCATTCCTCAGACTTGTACTAATTTCAAAGAAACCTGCTCAGTCATCTTCCAGCCAGAAGCCAAAAGCTACGCCAAAGCATCAGGCAGGTTTGGGAAGCAAGTGTGAGGGAGGGAAAATGGCCAAAGGTAGTTTGGGAATGTGCACAGTGAATGCCTGGAAAAGTAAACAAGTGAAAATTGCAACAATTTAACATTTTATCAAAATTTTGGGTGAGAACAAAAGAGTAAGATTCAGCCAGAGTGATCCATTACAATACTGGCATTTAGCAAAAAGCTTAAGTTTGGAAATGGCAAATATGTCATCATTCCGCATTCAATTCAAGGAATTAAATGTTTTATGGATCTAAGAAAACACTCTCATTCCTTCCATCTATGAACCATCTGTGACAGACTTGTATTTACAGGGCGAGAGATGAGGAGTAACGCACCACAACATCACCAGCACTCCTTCCTCAGGAGAAAAGGACTTAGAGAGAGAAATTAATCTCAGCATCAGCCAAATGAACAATCAGTTGAATGTGTTTTTAGAGCTGCTATGCCATATGTCTCAGATCTACATGCATCTGTGTCACAAAAAAGTCAGCTAAGAACAGTGATGGTTTGTATGTGAGCTGTCTATTTATATGCCTGTTACTTGCTAGGTACTTAATAAGTGGCTTGATTATTCAACTTGCCATGTTTCCACTTCACCAAGCAGATCAAGAATAACCACCAGAAAATTTTGAGTTGATAACCCAGAAAAGTGACATGAACAACTTCTACTGTGAGATGTCTAGTCTCCTCACATTAAGAGCAAATAATGATATATGTATAAAATACATAATACATAACTTTTGTTAGCCAAAAAGAAGTAAAATATTCAAGGTGCTGTTTTGTTACGTCACTACAAAACATATAGGCATACATAGAAAACATACAAGTGATTTATTTATTTTAAATACGAAAGATGAACATCTTTTACTAACATTTCAACTGGAAAAAAACTTTGTTTCCCTGATACTCATTACTCTGCTTAGAAGAAAAAGAGTTTATGTAGTCATGAAAAACAAATGTTCAAGCTAATAACTTTTTAAGTGCTACTTCAAGTTCCTACTAAATGTTACCATAAATGACTTCCTTTTGTTGTTGAGCCTAATGTTAAACAGCCATGTCACCAGCTTTTCTCTATTTATTTTACAACAATACCAAGGAAAAGGGAATCCTAGCTACAGAGGTTATTTCCTGTGCCAGCTTCTACCCTGAAATTTGGATAGCCACACTGTACAAATTAAGGATTTTAAATAGTCCTGTTCACTAGTATAAAGCAAAAAACCAACACCCCTGCAGAGTTTAGCTGTAAATCTGGTCCAGCTGATAAATCCATCCTTCAGAACAAAGGCCCTTTGCAGCAGACCCAGTTTGATATTCTAACCTTTACACATAATGATTAGGAAAATGCTCCCCAGTGAAGATCTGCCAAATACACACATACGAATCATCATCCCAAGACCTTTATACAAATGTAACAGAAAATATTTCAGATTTCACTACCTAGTTTGGCACTCAGCTACAAACAAGCTAACGTCAAATTTGTTGGTATTCTCCATCTGAAGTGCTATTCCAAAACTGGTAGACCTGGGACAGGAGTGCAGCTTGGCACGTACACCACCCTAGGCTCATCTCCTAGTTTCAAGCCATGGAATATCTTCCATCATAGGCCAAGCCAGGAACAGATGCAGTAATTTCCACTGTTTTTATATAAACAACATAAATCATCCAGATCTAAGTCAGAATGAATACCAATACAATAGCAAAATAATAGCAAGCTAAAGATGAGCTGTACCTTTGTGACAGGCAGTTCCTTGGATTTAGACTCAAAGAGATGCTCCAGTTTGGAAGTGTCCACCTTAATGGGTTCCAGTTTCGACCACAGGAATTCTCTGCAGCGTTTGTTGTTTTTACACTGCCACTCAAATGGCCGTACCTCGTTCCAAAACAGACGGATGGTTTTCTTCTTCTTTATAAATGCTGGCTGACCCCTAGAAACCTGGGGTGACCCTAAACCCTGAGGAGTGCTGAACAGCGGAGGAGGAGCCAATAAATTAGCAGAGGGTGGAGGTGGAGGTGGACATCCAAACAGCGGGGGAGGTGGTGGAGGAGGCAAACCCAGAAAAGAAGGTGGAGGTGGAGGAGGGGGAACAAGGGAGTCCCCAGGACCCATATCCATGTCCAACACATCTACATCATCCTCCTCCCCCAAGTCTGTAAAATCCATGTCTTTGATTTTAAGTTCTCTAGGATTAGCCATGAGCTGATCCCAGATGTAGTCAGATTCCTTCTTTGGCTGTGCTGGTGTTTTCTCAGGGACTTGTTCACTGATTTCATCTTCAGGCATGGCTGTCCCCTTGGCCAGCTCACCACTGTTGAATTTTTCTGCAAAGGATTTCACACTGCCTTGGTTGTCCAGATTTCCAAGCTCCATCTTTTTGACGCTTTCATCTTTGGACTGCTTCGTGGCCTGAAGGATAGAGATCCTACTGGCTAGGCTAGTGAGCGACTCCTCGCTTTCCTCCGTCTCCTTCTTTTCCTCCTTCGCCTCCAGCTCCTTCTCTTCTTCATCCCTGGGCTTCTTGTTATGCGCATACAACATGTCCAGCATAAAACGCTTGCTGTTGAGGATGTTGCTGCACTGCTCATTCACACCAGCATCCTGAATGGTCTGTGACCATGGACCTGCAATCACACACACACAGATAGGAAAAGTCAAGGGGAGGGAGCCAGAGCACCAAGAACACTGTTCAACCCACCAGAAAAAAACTGGGGGACAATTAATCTGAAACTGAGCAAGTAGTAATTTTGAGAATTTTAAAGTAAATGACAGTGCTGATACATGGCCCAATCTTGATGGGCTGGGACTACTTCTCAAACAAGGAATGGGAGTAGAAAACAATCAGTGTATCTTGGGAGGGACTATACAACTGCCAGGATTTCAAGGTTCAGGTTTCCAGGTTTCACAGACTATCTGAATCCCAGATCAGGCTATATACCCAGGGTACAGGTAGCAGGGAAACTCAGTGAATATAAGCATAAGAAGATTTTAAAAGGTATTTCTAGGAAGATGAGCACCTTTATAAAAGATTTTTGAAAATGCTGCTCATCCACCACCGTTACCCTCCCTGTAATACGTGACAGCATTGAAACTGTAACAGCCTTCTTCCCACTTCACCATCATTTAACATGCCACTGTAATGAAGCTTCATCTGACTACTGCTTTTCTCAACAATAACCTCCAAAATACCATGTTTGAGATAGCACCATAAATAACACACTATAGCAGTCAAACTTTAAAAATAAATGATGTGTCTCTTCGACTACACTTCCCTGAGTATAATACTGCTAACCAATGTGGACAATGTGTCTAAAAATCATGGCACTTCTTTTTCCAGTGGGTATCAGATGAAGTGATTAAAAATGGACAAAAATAATTCTTCACACTTACTGTATTTCCTGTACATAACTCCTCCTTTTTCCTATAGTCTTTACACATTTTATTAATACATTTTTAACAAACTCAATTTCTTAAACACATTTTGATTGCTGGCTTGCCTTCCTTTTGGACCCTTGTAGTTAAA
Source organism: Merops nubicus (assembly GCF_000691845.1). NCBI lineage: Eukaryota > Metazoa > Chordata > Aves > Coraciiformes > Meropidae > Merops > Merops nubicus. Next base: position 77,101 of record NW_008611397.1, read on the forward strand.
GATTTTTTTTTTATATCTGTCAGGTGCCCTTTCTCTCTAAGCTTCCATTTTGTTTCTCCCCTTATGCTGCCACCTTTTTCAATACTTTAGAGCTTTAAACAACTTTTATGGCCTCCTTTGTCAAAAGATTTGCTTTCTTAGCATGACGTCTAGCCCTGTGCTCCGAGAAGGTGTCCCCTCGGTGAAATCCACATCTAGAGCCCCACAACTCTCCCTATTCCTTTAAAATAACACCATGATAAAATGAAGAAGAGCTCTCACAGCACAAAGCATTTGGAGAAAAATGACTCTCACCCCTATTCAGATCAATCTCTAAACCACATTTTAAAATAAGTCCAGAGGTTTAACTCTAGACAAAGGGAGGACTCTTTTTCAGCAATGAATCAAACCTCCAAAATGGTTTCCTTCTGCCTTCCCCTAGGAGGCTTCATCGCTTCCACTGCTTGTTTATTTTTATTCAAGACTTTATCCATGGGATTGCTTTCTTACTAAGATTTGTCACCTGAGGTGGTCTCTTAGATTTTTCTCTGACATAGTTTCACTAGATGACATGACCACACCCCAGATTTTAAACAGCTGAGACCCCTCCTCCTCTCCTCCCCCCCCCCGAGGATTTCTCACTACTCCCAGACTTTCCTTCAAAGATGTTTGAGATTGCTTCCAGGATCTCTCAAAAAAATTCTACATGACCTACCTGCTCTCAGTTTCACCAGGTGGGATCCTCCAGGATTTAATCCTTTTGCAAAACTGCTCATCAAAATTCCCCTAAACACAGTCTCTAATTTGGGCTCCCCCAGTCTGCCTCCATCAGCCCTAGCTGATCAAAGATTACTGTGGTGAAGACTCTTACTACACTGGTGGCCTCTTCCATCCTCCTCTCTAAAGCTTTGAAATACCATTGCAGAATCCAGACTTGCTGGAAGCCAAATTCAGCAGGATGGCTACTGAAGGGGCAGCCAGGAACAAAGGCTTTATTCCTTTGTCCTTAATGCATCTGGGCAGAACCAATGGGCCACCTCATAAATGGCAGACTGTTTGTTGGGAATATGAAAACTGCTGGAGAAAGTGCTCTAGTTTGCTTTCCAAATCTTCCCACCTGCTAGAGAGCAAACAACTCACTACAAGAGACCTCCTACATAGCACAACCTATATAAATTTTTGTTCTACTGGTAATGTAGGTCAATTTTAAGATACCGATTTTTTCAAGATTAGGGTACATTTATTAGCTTTTAACAAAAACTATATAAGCACTTAATTACAGTGGTAGCAGGTTGGTAACAGACTCCCTTACTTGGACTGTCTTGAACTATGCCATGGTGTAATGACATCCTTCACCTGTCATACCTATCTCCCCTTCCTTTCCTAGATATATCTCCATCTACATTCCAAAACCAGAACAAGTCTTTAAGAGTACAATAGTATTCTAAGGAACTCAGTCTTGGTGCTCCTGAAAAGAAGATAGCTCTTAAATTTAGAATAAAATTAGCATAGCACTTCCCAGAAAAAAACCCAAAACTGTGACAGAGTTTAAACATGAGCAGTACAGTCTGACAGTTTATCTCTGTAGGGCAATCCTTATGATTCAGAGTTATTTGTGTTCTTTCAGAAAAGAGGAAGGCTATTGCACACTGCAAAGCAATTCTTGTTTTGTTGTCTAGAATTTAGAAAACTTAGGACAATGCACTCAATTTTTCATCCCTAAGAAAACTTGGGAACCAAATGCTTTAATTACATTCCATCCCTTTACCTGCCTATAAAAAGGGGAAAAGAGTAATTAATCAATAATGGTCAAAATCTGCCTTTTACTCTCTCTCTGCCTGGACTGCACGACAAGCTCTGGTTGTCATTACCTCTCCAGGCACAAGAGATTCTTAAGGTGTTTTCCAGGCTGGGCCTTTACAGGTGCCTGGTGGCATATCTGACCAGAACCACTGGTCACTACAGGACTTGGCTTTTCCAGACAAAGTCTTTTTATGTGCCTCCTTCACAACAGCTAACAATAGCCACGGCCCAGATGTATCTTTAGCAGCTCCTATGTCTCTCTCTCTCTCTACTTTTTGACAGCTAACCAAGACAGCAGAACTGGAGGAAGGGAACAAACATCCCGGCCTTCATTGCTCTTCCTCTTCCACTAACAGCGTGAGAAAAGGTATCTGGAATCTCATGACAAATCATGTCTGCATGGCCTCTTGCCTCATTGTTTGATGTGCAGAAAACCCAAATAAATCCTCTGGGAGGCAGAGATGGAAGTCACTGCAACGTGATGATTCATCATAGAATGGTTTGGGTTGAGAAGGGACCTTAAAGACCATCTAGTTCCTATACTCTGGTTATAGGCAGGGATATCTCCCACTAAAACAAGTTGCTCAAAGCCCCATCCAACCTGGTTTTGAAACCTCCAGTGATAGAGTATCCGTAACTTCCATGGGCATCCTGGTTCAGCATCCCACCACCCTCATAGTAAAGAGCTTTATCCTAATGTCTAATCTATATCTACCCTCTTCCCGTTTGAATCCATTACCCCATGTCCTATCACTGCAAGCCCTTGTAAAAAGTCCCTCCCAGCTTTCTTGTAGGCCCCCTTCAGATACTGGAAGGTCGCTATAATGTCTCCCTGGAGCCTTCTCTTCCCCAGGCCGAACAACCTCAACTCCCTCAGCACTGTCCTCATAAGAGAGATGTTCCAACACTGATCATCTTTGTGGCCCTCCCCTGGACCCACTTCAACGGATCCATGTCCTTCTTGTGCTGGGGGCTCCGGAGCAGATTCAGTTGTTAATATATTAACCTTATGGGAGGAAAATGTCTCAGCTCAAAGGAAATCTCATTTCATCTCATTGCATCAAGGCCTTACTGCTCCTCCAAGACAGAAACCTCATGAAAGCCTGTGGATTTCCAGACAGAGAGCAGACCAAACTGGGTCATAGAGAAGGAAGTTTTAGATAGGCGCAAAGGGTTAGTTAATTAACACAACAGAGATACTAATTTAACATTTTTTTTCCAGCAGAAATCCTTCGTTATTGAAAAAGCTTCACTTTACCAGTTTCATTGTCACTGGTTAACTTGTCCTCTCTCTCTTCCCTCTCTAAAGTGCTGCTTGCTGAGGATATGCTGGATGCAGAGCAGTTGTCTTTTTCATTCACTTCCTCATTCTGCCTCTCTTTTTCACTGAGTATTGCACTTTCTTCTGGCTCTCTCTCTGGTCCTTGTTCCACCTCACTCTCTGGTCCCACCTCTGTAGCCTCTATTTCCTTGGGTGTCTCCGTTCCCTGCTCGGCCTCAGCCTCAGCCTCCTGCTCTGGTTCTGGTTCTGTCTCTGTCTCTGGTTCGGGTTCACTGGCACTCACTGGCGGAGAGAACAATGGGAGAAAGAGATTCACTTATGGAAAGAAAATAAAAAGCAAGTCCATGGCATGCTGAACATTTGGAGCAACAGGCGGATGAATGTTGTGCGATGACAGCACTGCACGTGAGAGTGGCCTGGCAAACCCCCTCTCTTGCTGTCTGGAGCCAGCCTGCTGCTTTTATACGTACTTCCACAGCTGGAGTGTTGGACTTACATAAGGATTTGAACAAACCAGCAGGAAATGGGCATCCCATCTGAGCATGACATTGACAACTTAGTGCCTAGACAGAGCCAGGAAGGAAGAGATTTTAAAAAGCAAAAAGGAGGGAGATTGTGGCTTTTGGCTGAATTTTCTTTGGTTTCTAGAAGAATTCTGTTTTCACCTGATGAAGAACACTTCAACAAAAAAATACAAATATTAGTTTTATTAACACACTTGAATGGCACAGTCTGGAAATGGCACTGTCTCACATTTGGCTGACAAAAAACATGTGTTTTTTCATGCACATTTACTTTAGAATAGCCACATCAAAATGGAACAAAGTGTCCAACTGCTTGGCATATGGCACAAATTTAGTTTCCAGTTGTTTGGCATATAATGAGATTTTTTTATTGGTTGGCACATAGAGAACGCTGTTGATAGTACACTTGGCTTCTTCTTCCCTACTTTATCACTGACAATGAAATTAATTCATTCACCTTTAGGGTTTTTAGCTATAACATCAGATTCTCACATGCAAATATTCTCTGCATGCTGCAAAGAAACTGAAAAGCATCCACACATATTCACATCAAGCAGCTCAAAATTTTCTGAAAACTGAAATGGCCATGCAAGAGTGATGAAAATGGGCATGCATGTTAGTTCTGCATACTTCTGAAATTCCTTCTGTGCTAAATCTTGTGTTGGGTGGCTGAACTACAATGACCAAATCATACTTGTTATTTTCCTTCTGTTAACCATTTTTCATTACAATATTGCAAAAGAGACTTCTGGACTGTCATGGTCTTGGATCACATGATATATGATGTGAGTTTCTTCAAGAACTACGTGAACCTTTGAAGGAAAAAAAAAACCATCATACTGGAATGTAATCCAAGCATTTCAGTCCTCTAGGGAGCAGGTAAATAGATTTATCCTGAGGAATTATAAGCCAGGATAAAGAAGGTCACAACATTTTTCTAATACTCTTTCATGGTGTGTGCCTATCCTATTTTCTGAGACACTCACGTAAAAAATAATGATTGCTAACAATGCCTGTGCCTGTCTTTACAACGATGTACACATTTTTACACTAGCTTTCAGTAATGCATCTTCACTACCATACTATTCCACTTCATTTCATATGATTTAAGTGTTCAAAACTGGAAATTATTTTTTTGCTACTGATTTCATTGGCGCTAAGCTTCTACACTTCACAGTTGATTTTAAATCCCTAGTTAAATAACCAGACATGCATATATAACACATTTATATAAAAGAAATATACTCATCATATGTTTAATATATAGGTCCATGCTCATTCAAATCCCTCTAAGATGTTTTAAAACACTTCAAATTAGAAGCTTACCTTCCTCCCTCTTCTACATGGACAGCTAGACTTTTTAGACAGTCTAACATTTAGACTCTAAAAGTCTAATATGAGATACGTGAGCAGCTCTGCACATGCGTCTCTGTAAATGTACCTTACATATGACTGTACCCTGGACATCGCCTATAAGTGAATCAAAATTACAGAGAGCTGGTAAGAACTTGGCAGACACTCTGAATCCCAGTGGTGTGTTTCTGACCACAGCTGTCTGTGTAGGTATAGCACAGGAGCATTTTAAAGTCAAGCCAATATTTGAATATAGCTGAGGTGGAAGCTTAGGAATCCTTCAGGAGTTCTTGGAACTAAGACGGTACTGTAGCATGAAAGATTCTGAGGTTGCCATGCTGCAATAGTCCATACATACAAATACTGTCATTTCATCCTTGAATAATCACAGCTTCATATGAATTATAGATGTTACTCTCTAAAAACAAAAGCTGTTATGCAATAACCAAATAGGCCAATTCCAGCAGCTCAGGTCAGGAGAAGCAGCTGACTAAAACATGGAGGCTAATGCTTATGGTACCTCTGTCATCATGAAGCTACACTGAAGATTCAATAGGATAAAGTCAGGGAAGACATAAGAAATGCCTGAGAAAATGAGAATGTTCAAAAGAATTCTGGATACTCTTCAAATAAGGACTATTTCACACGTACCAGAAAGATGCAGTACCTTAGTAGAACCTGATATATAACGAAGAGTAAATAGCAATGTACTGACACAAACTGCTCTTTTGAGTTCAGGCAGTATTAAAATTTGAGCACTTTTAGAACAAAACAAGGATATGTTGACCCTCATTTTGACAGTCTCTCTCTCTCGGGATAATATCAAACAATCCACCTATAACTCAAAGAACTTAAAAATAGTGAGCTAAGTCCAGTGTGCTTCCCTTAAAAAGCAATTCCTTTCAATCCCATAGCTGCTGGATCGATTTCACACCAGACAACACACCACTTTAAGTGGCAACCTTGCAGGTGGCAATAGAGTTAAATGGCAGATGCTCTGCCCTATCTTTGGACTTCTGCTGGTGGAGAGTGCAGACTGAAGGAAGCAAGCATGGTAAAATCAAAAAGCATCAGCAGCAAACGTGGCATTCC